>NW_019394991.1:4392-24569 GCF_000612105.2 Orussus abietinus | reverse complement strand
TAGCATGGACGAGAACCGTCGATGGCTCTCGAGGTGTCGGTAACATGTCGGTGCAGGAATCTGTATCCAGAACCGCCACTGTTATACTACTCACGCGCGCGCGCGCGCACTCACACATACACACTTGTAAATCCCCACGATTTCCTTTTACCTAATAAACCTAGAAAAAAAACGAAATCCCATTTTTTTTTCACAAATATCGATGAATCCGCATAGGACTCGCTGAGGGGCCTACAAGATTCCTATTTCCTATTTTCTTTTCAATCATCCTTTTCCTTAATTGCGAAGAAAGGCGTGGAGTCTTTGTGCAGCCCCCCTTCTTTTTCGCTCTTTATTTTTCTAAATCTATCCCTAACCAAACTTAATATCAACATCCTTACCAGACGTAACACCTCTCATAATTATTATCTTCAGCTTTGATAAGAATACAAAGACGAGGATTTATTGAGGACTGTGGTTTTAAAGAAAAATAGAAGAAACACTATAAGCCAATTACGGACAAATGGTGTAATTTCAAATACGGAGGATTTCAGTGAATCCTTAAAATACGAACCAAACGATTAAATGAATTGGTTAAATAAGTGCAAGGTGTGGTGATAATATATGTTAGCGAAACACTAAAGAGGACTTTTCAGGTTTATTAAAGTAAATTATATCGCTCTTAAGGTGAAGGAAAACACGTCGAGGAACTTGATTGACGTCGATAAAGAAGATTCTTCTAAATGCCTACGCTGTCGACGTTCGTTTTTATATTGACAGCTGTGTCGAATTATATTGGGTATTGTACCAAATAACATACTCCACCTGTCCTTTTCCTACAATAATTATAAAGAAATCGAAGTAAAACTCCAGAAATCCTCTGGATTCATGCTTTCTGGGGCCCTAATTGACTGCAGAGGGACCCCCTGCGCCATCTGTGATTTCCAAGTCAATTAAACTTTCACTCCGAGACCTCGTATTCCCATCGTTTTAGCATAGAAGCGCATACAACACTTTTTTTTGCCTTTATCCCGTTCGAATGCGAGTTTATCGACTACCAGAGTGTTCTAAATTGTTGTAAAATTGTCCTGATCCTTTCGATTCTCATATCCGAGCCTTCGATAATTGTATATTGATCGAAATATGAGAGCTCGACGCCATTTTGGTTCTGGTCTGGGCTGAGTTAAAAAATAAAAAAAAACATCCAAATTTTGAATGTGTCAGGACAATTCTTAGATGATCAGGAGTGATGTGTCAAAGTTTTGGATAGTTTGGTCCAATACCCTTAAACAAAAGTGTTGCATTCGAATCGACTGATTTGAAGGGGGTTTCACTTAACCTTAAAATATATGAATAAGTAGTACAAAGGATGTTGCTTATTTATGTAAGATTATCGCATGCGTGTGTCACGATGTAGTAGATTGTGATGGCCGAATGAGTTTTTCAGTTTCCAGTTAATCACGACTTCTTCATTAAAGCCCTTATCGCGACTGTCGTTAATACTTAAAGCACGACTCCGCCTGCATTTAAAATAAAAACGTAAACAAATCTCAGCATACAACCGTACAAATAATTATGAAAAAGTTTCGTGTCCCGAAGTAGGAAGTACAGAAAAGAATATATGTAAGAATATACAGTAATGGAGTCGGTTTTCTTTATTATCTGGAAGGACATGAGGACTTGTATATTCGTTTTCATTTTCTTGTATGTATCTACACTCAAGGTACAAATTAAATTCAGTGACATCTTAACTATTCATCTTAATAATTCTTCAATGATTTTCAGAACATATTTAATCCTACTGGTAGCGGCACAAAGTAAACGACCTGCATTTCAACAATTACATAAAGAAAAAATTAAAAAGCCTAACATTTCAAAAAACATTTCCATCTGCGATCAGCAGGCCTGCTGGAAGCTCGGTAAACTAAACTGATTTGCGGTCTACCTATCAATTTCATTTAAATTTGCACCTGATTTTCATTAGGGCAAGATATCAAGCAAAGTATGAACCGCAAAGTGAACCCCTGCGATAATTTTTATGAATTTGTTTGCGGAAATTGGAAAAATAGGTTTCCTGATATCGCAACGAAACCTTTCTTCAATCGAATCGAAAGAGCCAAGAATGCCATAAATTTACAGCTCAAAGGTAAAGTTTGATCCAAAAGAAATTGGCATTGAAGCTTCTGCAAATGCAGACATGCTATTGTTTTGAGAGTCTACGCAAAACGTTCAGATTTAGATACTATTAAAAATTCACACTCAGGTCCCCCTTTCAATACAGTCATATGTCTGATAAGACTAAGGAATGCGCAATACTTACAATTATAGTGATATGTTTCATTAATAGAAATTATAGAAGAACAACCGCGCAATGAAATTCGTTCCTTGAAGAAAGCCAAAGTGTGGCACAAGATGTGCATAGACGATGGTAAAGAAGTTCATATTTTTTAGATATTTCTGAAAAATAATCATTAGCAATGGCTTAATATTTTCTTTGTACAGAAACCTTGAAACGAATAGGAGTTGAACCGATTAAAACAACTCTGCAGAAGCTAAGAGGATGGCCTACTATATTTCCGCATTGGGTGTACCATGATTGGCAAGACATTAATGATTATTATACCACCTTAAGAAGCGGGTCATCATCTTTCTTTAATATACAAGCGATGTCTGACCCAGAACATGAGGCTGAAAAACTGATTTTAAAGGTAAACTGTTGGAAATCATGAAACGCATACGACATGACCCCGTTTTGTTTCCTCGTGAAGACAATGACATTTCATTGTCAGTAATATAAATCTACGTCTTTTGAAATAAATTTCTAACGCAGTTCTCGGAAGTTTTTCATATTTAGGAAATTTTAACGACTTCTTTCATTTCATATTCCTGATGAATTTGAATATGTGCGTTTCTTATCCTTAATTTCTAATGTTGGGGGCATTATCTTGAGTTTCTCCTCATATTGAGAAGCATCTCTAACTTTTCGGAATCTAATCGAGGAAATTAAATCTTTACAGCTGACTCCGCCGAAGTTTTTAATACCCGAGTACGTTTTATTGGATTTTACTACTCATGAACAAGAAATCGGTGCTTACGATGACTTCTTCAGAACAGTTGTGGACACTTTTCTGCAATCCAGTAATATTCACGTTGACCAAGAAGTGATAACAACAGATCTAATTGAAATGATGACCCTAGAAATGCAGCTAACTCAGGTAAATAATTAACATCGACCCTAAATTAAATTTTTTTGAATGAACACAAATGAATGATTTTCTTTCATTGTATTTTGAGTACAAAAGGTAACACGAAAATGATATAAAAGATATTTTATTAACGTTTTCGAAAATTGGCAGATTGCTAACCGCGAAAGGCCAGTAGTCTCGCACTCTCGAACAATGAGAATGACTATCATTGAATTGCAGCGACGATACGACCAGGCAAATGATAAGAACAACCCTAAAACTCAGGTGCGATGACAAACAGTATAATTGTAATATTTCATTAATTTATCTTCAATTAACTATTTGTCAGATAAACTGGCTCAACGTCTTTCAAAACGTGTTGGACCTAGTTGGCATAGTAATTGATCCATTGGAAGAAGTGTACGTGACCGATATTGATTATTTTGAAAACCTCGCTTATATTTTGAAAAACGCAACTGAACGAGCCATTGGTAAAAAGTTTGAGAAATACATTTATTTAAGGAATGAGACATTGCAAATTGCAATCTTTTTTCCGCAGTGAACCACATTCATTGGCAATTTGTTGTACGCTGGATACATTACACCACTCCGGTATTAAGAGAACTTCTTCAACAGTTCAAGAAAGAAATGTTCTCAGTCGCAAATGATGTACCGAGGTCTGAAACTCATTCAAATTGGTGATACACTGATGCTTGATTTATTTAATAAATGAGACGATTATTTATGCAGCCTTGGTCTAATTGAGCCCAATAATTTCTATGATTGATGTAATTTTAGGTGGCTGTCGTGCATTAAATCAAACCCTTATGACCGTGCAATTATATATGAATTTTTACGGAGACATGTGCCAGATGTAAACAAAGATCTGGTAAGTCTCTACATTTAATTTATTAGAAAGGATTTTGGAAAATATTAAATTAAAGGAAGTCGATGAATGTACTGGGAAAGATTGAAACAAATGGTGAGAAGAAGTGAACAATTCGCGTAGCTCACTTCGTTTCAGAATTTTTAATCACTAGAAACTACAAAGTATTTAATAATTTCATTTTATCCATTTCAGTTACTACATATACTAGCGAATGTCAGGTCTGCCTTGGACCAGCAAATATCAAATGCCGTCTGGATGGATAAACGTTCAAAAGATGCATCAAGGGCGAAATTAATGTCAATGACTGCAATGTTCGAAGGTCCTTCAATGTATCGAAATTCTATTGAAATCGATAAATTCTATGACTCGGTAAACATAACTTTCCAGCATTTATAGTTTTATCAATTTCTAATCTAAAATATTGATTTGCCTATTCTTCTCCACACTTCTTTTCCAGTTTTTAATAGCATTTGACGACTTTTTCCAAAACATAAAGAACCAAAAAAGAGATTCTTTTGCAACAACTTTAAAAATGAATGGTTTTGAACGTCTAGAAAATGAAATGTAAGTTCACGGACAATATGGAATTTAGGAAACAATAAGCGGATGTTAATCTTGAAAATGTTATTTCGATATTCTAGATGGGTGAACATGCTCGACATAAATGCCGTCTATCATCTCGTGCCGAATGTATTATGTAAGTAACTAAGTCAATATAATTTCCTGTTAAAAATCTTGCATAAAGATGCGATAAAAATTAGGATATCCATAAAGAATGAAAATTTTCTACACTCATTTTGGATCGATAGAATGCAAGAAAATGAATTTTAAGCTTCCAAGAGACGAAAGTTCAGATATGTATATAGAGAAGGTATTATTTTTGTTCCCTCGAAGTACTTAAACAAAAATTGTTACTGTCTGCCCACAGAACACTGTTACATAAATGTTAGGTAAATGTTACGTTTTCGAAGCTAACGTGTTATGTAGCATAAATGTAACGTGGAAGTTAGTTGTTTATTATTATTTCCCACTCAATAAGGTAACATGTTATGTAACATGTTATATTAATGTTATAAGTTCAGTTACCTTNTCGTATTCGAGCCGGGAGGTGCGCAACGATCGGGACATAAAGGCAGATCTTTAAAAATTTCCTGACGCGATTCGGGGCACTCTAGATCAACCTCAAATATGTACCCCGTGGAGGAAGTATCGGAAATATTCCGAATATCGAGTTCATCGAAATTTTGTTCCCACTCGAACGAGTTGAAAGGTAAAAATTGACTCATGGCGGCCCCGTACAAATTATTTACATCATAATACATTAGATACGATTCGTCCTTACTCGTATCGAAATCAGCTCCCATGTATCTGTTGTTCGCTTTCGCGTATCGGTTAGAGCACTGAGCTACGCCGCCGCGAATACCTTTCTCGATAAACAATAACATCTCCTCGTCATCGAGAAGTTCGAGTTCGATATCCGTACACTTTAACATAGCGTCGAAGGCTAGACCGGGTGCCGTAAAATAATGTAGAGCATCCAATTTGTACACGGAAAAACATTTGCGTCTGAAATTTTCAAAAATGTCAGCTAAGAGTAGCACATCGGTCTTCAGATACAAATCCGAATATTCACCTAAAGTTTTGATATCAAACGTTTGCCAAACGTTGCTAGCGTGTAAATAATCATTTTCAGAAATTTCATCGTTGTTTAATTTTGAGACAAATTTTCCTTTAGGAGGTAGCTGAGTTTCTTCAAGTTTCTCCCAACTGTCGATGTATTCATAGGGAAAAACACCCTTTCTAGTCAAACATTCAAATTCCTGTACGCTGTTACAGTGTTTACGCGTAATTAATTTCTCGGAATCGTCCAGATAAGATGATAATTTTTCGATACTACTGGCCATGAACCGGAACTGTTCTGCGACACTAAACCAACTCGCGATTGTCAATCAATCCCCGAGGGTCGTAAATCCTCGGGCTGGGGAAGACGGGCTCGAATAGTGTTTTGCTGAAGAGGGAATTAACCGCCAGCAGTTGGTTTCGCGTTTTGAATGAAATATTCCGGACTTTAGTGACACAACAAACTATATTTCCTTTACAGACAAGGGAAGATGCGTGAATTTACGGTGGTGGTTAGTTGGCTCGGTAACTGGACTTTTTGTACGTTGACTCGGCAACGTTTTTGATATCCGAAGTTGTCTCGGCAACTTTCGGTTGGTTGACTCGGCAACGTTTTAAGAGATCCGAAGTTGTCTCGGCAACTTTCTGATGGTATCTACGTTGACTCGGCAACGTTTTAAGAGAATCGAAGTTGTCTCGGCAACATTCTGCTGGAATCTGATTTTTACCAAATGTCTTAAAAAATATCCGAATGCATAGTTCTCCCTCCAACTCGGTGGAGGGAGGAAGTCGGACCTTGAGTCGAGCATTCTCATTGGCAGAGAAAAATTCCCGAAGGGTTTCCGCCCTCGAAGGCACCCGCGAAGCGGCCGGTCACGTAGGCCGCGGATTCGCGGAAAAAACCCTCGAGTGGCGTCTGGTCGCCAGAAGCGGGTTTCAGAATTTTTAGAAAGTTAAAAAAACTGTTCGCCAGACGTCATCTCGGACCTTCGGCGAAAATCCTCAAAAAGAGACCCTTTGAGAATGCTCGGACTCGTAAGTTTTATTGCCCCCCTTTCGAGGGTNCTGTAAAGTGGCAGTGATCTCGATGCTTGACATCCTGAGGTGTAAAGGGTTTTTTACAGATATGACAAAACGCTGCAGATTCAAATTCTTGTATCTGCGTGGTATTGAGTAGTTCCATAGGAACGACGCGATTATGGTAATATTCCAGAGATTGTGCTAATTCCCGTAGCTCGTCCATAAACCACTGTATACAGTTCTCTCCGCGATTAATTTTAAATTTCGATAACGACTCGTCAAAAGTACAATGCAGATAGCATGCGATACTATACAGGGTATGTTTCTGATACGGTATCGTGTTTGTCGATTGAGCGGTGTGGGTGACTGATTCCAACATGCATTCAATGTCGGCATATATAACGAAAGGTACGGCTTCTTGGTATTTGTGATTTGTAAATTTTAAGATTTTCTCCTTTTCGCTCGGTAAAACGACTCGGCACTTATTCATATTCATGCAATCGAGTCTATGTTTCTCGAAAGAATTCGTCGTTACAAAATGACATAGACACCGATCACACAATTTAATGTCGTGCTCATGTTTAGTAATTTGGGATCTCAGTAGACGTGACAGATTTCGGATCCATGCAAAATGAAGCACTGCATTTCTTGAATGGATTCCTGTGTCATCATCATCATCCTCAATTTTACTTTCTACCATGAGCAGATGAATCGTGGATTTATCTGAGATTTGTTTACTCAAGTAAAATGGAATTATATCACTTTTTCTACCACTTGAATCTATCCCGTAAACATTAATCGTTAATCCATTTAATTTTTCAAACTTCGGGATATCCTTTACACTCATCGGAAAATGTAGACCTTCATGTTTTAATACTGAATCGAAATGTGGGTACGTACTTACACAACTTGCGTTACTAGTGGCTGGAAAAAGGGCTGACGTAACGGCCCACAGAAAACAAAATGAGTCGTTGTTTCTAACGTTCACGACGGCTTTCCTATTTTGTATATCTTTCGGAAGTTCGACGTACGTGGATACGCCGCCACGTAACGGTATGTATTTATTAATGTTCACCATTAAATTTATAATTTCGGTTAACGACCAGCCCGACTCTCTTTCCTGGAAATCCTCGATGTCGACCAACAGTTTGCTCTTCGCGTGCTCGTCGAACCACTGCTCGATGTTCGTTGCCGGAAGAATGACTTCATTCTTCGTGTTGAAGAACTTCATCTCTTCAACTGTTTCACCGCCTTTCATCGTCTCAAATTTACAGCACAGCACAACGTTCACCTTCACGTTACTCTCCTTCTGGAGAGCGTTCCTCAGTCGAACGGTGATCAGCTTCTTCGAATCCTCCAGGAACCGTTTCAAGTCCTTGTGCTGCAGGTTGCCTATCACCCCGGTCCTTACTCTCGATTTGAACGCGGACTCCAGATCGTTCCAGCGGACTCGATCTCTTCTCCTGTGTCCTGCAACGCCATGACCCTTCTTTCGTCGTTCTTTGAATTTTTCGCCGAGCGATTTCAGTATCGAAATCGTCGTCGAGATGCGTGTCCTCTCTCCCACCGAGAGAGCACTCCTTCTCAGTATTTTATTCAATAGACGTAAATTTTGCGTCCCAAATCTGATCCATTTATCATGCTCCGTAGACGAAGATCGGTCCAGGAGACGATACGCCTCCTCCATAATTTTAATCAGCTTAGTACACTGCTTGCTATCCATTTTTTCTATCTGGAACTGTAATCGCTCGGTGAGGATTGACTCGGAACTATGGTGAGATTAAGCTCAAAGGTCAATTTATAGGTACCCTCACTTAGGTAATTTGACACTGAAACTGCAACGAAATCCGATACTTCTAAGAACCAACGAATTACGGTCGATATCTGTACCGCGAATTTTTTGATCGATGACAGCTGAAAAAAGTTCTTAGAATCGCAATCGTTCCCTTTGAAAGGTAGCGGCTACCTCCTTTAGGTAAAGGTTTCGGAAGATTCCAAAGTGCGACGTCTACGAGAGTCAACGTATTTCTGATTCTCCGAAGTCGACAAATTCGCGGAATTACGTCGCGGCCGACGAGAGCCGGCGGATTCCTGCGTCGAGGGAGATAACGGCTGTCCTCCAAGATCGACGGGAATTCTCGGAATCTCGTCGCGAGTTTTCCGCCGTTGCGGGGACCGAGGGTGCCGACGCGATTCTTGGAATCGAGCGTCGGATGGCAGAATTCGTGGAATCGAGCGGCTGACGGCAATCGAACGTTCTAGAACATTCCATACCCTTCGCGGGGGCAAGGGGGGAGGGGGGCTACGAAAACGTTACTCGAGGCGTTTCGCGGGGTTCGCGCGCGCGCATGCGATTTAGCACGGACACGCACCCTTCTACGGTGGCGCCATCCGTGGACGCTAGGATGAACTACCTCGAGCGTGGTGGAAATTCGCCGTATTCCGGTAAAATTCCAAGAATTCCCGGCAAATTCTCGGAAATCGAGGTTCGACGATGGGCCCGATGACGTCATCTCACGCTCGACGACGGGCGGTTAGCATGGACGAGAACCGTCGAGGGCTCTCGAGGTGTCGGTAACATATCGGTGCAGGAATCTGTATCCAGAACCGCTACTGTTATACTACTGACCGCCGAATGCCGGACCCGCGGGGGCAGGGCCTCAGTTCGTTCTAGCGGCATGAGGAGGCCCGCCCGCGGGGAGGGTGCCGACTTCCCGGCCAGGCGCCGGACTGGCGGGCAGGAGCCCATCTGCGAGGCCCCGACCATTGCCGACACCCTCGAGGAGGCGTCTCTGCGTCCCCGAGGAGCCCGTCCGCGGTCATGCATTGGTGCGGCGGACGGGCCAAAAATACCCACGATAATTGGGATTAAGTGGCGCCTCGGGGACCACCGAGGCCATCCAGGGCAACCTCCTCGAGGGAGGGACACCTGGGGTCACGGCTCCGATCGAGCCCCAGGTCAACCGGGACTAGCCCAGGACGAGGGACGCCTCGGGAGGAAACATCATCAGGCCCGAGGGAGAGGAGGCCCTCACCGGTGCCGTCCCTGATCCTCGCGTGCGGCGCGAGCCGGCAGCCCGCCGGCCCCCGGGGACCCCCTGTCCCGGGAGCGCGCCGGCCGAGGATTCCCACCGGGGAACCAGAAACCGCGGAATTGGGTCCGAGGGCCCTCGGGGCCGACGGACGAGATCGCGAGTGCGGGGAGGACGAGAAGCGGGTGAGAGGACCGGGGAAACCGGGACCTTTGCCCGGGAAAACTTGGCCGTTTGACCGACCGCGCGGCGAGTCCTTACGGGCGTAGGAAAATTTTCAGGGAAAAACATGATTAAAAGAGAAAACGCGAGTAGAGTTAGTAGCCCTTTTGCGGCCCGGATTGTGTGATCCGGACCCCGCACGTCCCGTGTAAGCTCTTTCCCGAGCCTTTTTCTTTTTGGAAATAATCATTAAATTCTTGAGTTCGCGAGGCCGCGAATCAGGAAGCCACGAGGCGGCTAGAGGGCCGTCCGTGTCACCCGGCGCGCACGCGCCTTTCCTTTTCCTTATCCCTCGGGGCCGAACGGCCCGTTTCCGCATCGCGTAGCGCGGAGCGAGCGCCGCGTTGCGAAAGGCGTATGCCCCTTAGTTTTCCCACTGTATTTCCTTGTCCGGCGAAATCGCGACGATTTTCGGAGACCTCTCTTTCCATAATTTTCTATCTTGGTCGCCCCCTCAGCAACTAGTGTTTGTCTCCTTTCCGAGTTCGGGGCGATTTTCGGTAATAATTCATTTCGTTTTGTTTCTTAACGAAATAATTTTCTTAAAAAGTTATATTCCTTCGTTCTAAGCTTTATTCGGAGACCGTTTCGGAAATATTACGATATTTCCCAATATCCCTTTTCAATATCTCTCATTCTCCAGGACGACTCTGAAATTTTTAAGTCCCTCGGGACGGTCCTGACTTCTTATCTCACGCACGACTTAAAGTGCGATAGTCCCTTCGATTAAATTTCCTAAGTTCCTCTCTTGCCTGCATGGTATGTTTCCTTCCCTTTGAAAAGATCGGAAAACGGATCATTCCTTGTTCAATTTAGAGTTCATCCCTCGCGCAATTATTTGCGGTTTAAGTTTCTTTTCGAAATAATTAATATTTCTAAGTCCCTTCAGCGTTCCACCTAGAATCAGTTCGGTTCGCGTATAATTTAACATACTACCCCTCAATTTCCTACCTAATTTCTATTATCGTCATTTTGTATTATTGTACCTCGCAAATAATATTTTCATTTCCGATCTGTCGTTTCTAACATTCCTACGGAGAGCTCAGCTGATGCCTCTTTTCTAAAATTACTCTAAGTCCCTCGCGCGATCTATCTCCTTTAAGATCGCGACTCGTCAAAAGTTGAAGTCCCGATACAGCCTTCACGTCGGAAGAGAATTCGCGGCCGAACATCATATTTTCAGGAACCTGCGGGGTCCTTCGTTAAATGTCCGTTTTATTTGTTGCAAATAACATAATTGTTTTTCGGCAGCCGTTGTAATATTAATATTTTAAGCGCCTCAACGGTGTATGGAATTTTACATGTCCTTTTATACAGGTGGCGAGCGTTCCTATTTCCCTTATTACCTACCTTGCTTACTTTTTCTTTAATATTGCTTTGTTATATAATTCTTTTGGTTCTAGCAAAATTATTGTAAATTAGTTGGTTTCTTGTCGACGCGCTTGCGGCGCGCGCATTAATTTTCCGAAATTATGTCAGGTTCGTTCCTTTTGACGATTTGTGAACTTTCCCTTCCGGAAACACTTATTTCAAAAAGCTTTCTTTTGGATTCCCTTTCTCGCCGGATCATTGTCGGGTTTTAGCCGTTCGGCTTATTGTTAAAATCGATCCTGTTTATTACTTTTGGCAACCGAAGATTAACTCGGGTGAATAAATCGAACTGTGATTTGACCCTTTAGTTGTGCAGCTTATTTCATTTTATTTATTTACCAAGGCAGACCTTTCCCTTAAATTCTCAAAAAGAAATCGGGTCCCTTCCGGACGATTCGAATTACGGGAGTTATACGGGAGCGCCCTTACCTCGCCCCTCTCCGCGGTCATTTCGATGGCTAACCCAGCTGAGCTAGCTAACTCTTCGCCCTGGCCGCGAAGCCCTCAGGAGTTGCGACACTTTTTGGGAAAGTCTTCTCCGAGGGCGGGCCTCGGAGAAGCCGGGGATAAACCCTTCGCCCTCGCCTTCCGGCTCCGCTCTCGCGGGGAGAGCCTGAGCCCTAGGGAAGGGCCGCCGAAGGGCCCCCGAAATTTGGTGTCCTAGGACGCCTGGCGCCCAACCGGAATCGGATTTGTGTGTGCTCAGGGGTGGGTGCGAGCCAGGGCAGAGGATAGGGACATTGAGACGTAGGGCCCTTTTGTGACCCAAAGGTATCCCCCTGAACGGGACCGAAAGTGAAATCCGTCACTGTACGTTCGGCGTTACACTCATGACAAGTATGCGTGAGAGTCGAATGCTGGGAAAAATGCTCCCAAGGCTTACCTAGCCGCGGATATAAGCCGAATCGTTTCGCGTATGATTTTTACATTTCCCTACATAAGAATAAATCGATACCCCTTTTGTTATTCCATTTGGTTTAATTTCTTAACAATGGAAGAAATTTATTTTACTGGTAGTTAAATAAATTTTGAACTATCAATAAATAAACATCGTTTATAAAATCATCTTCAAATTTCTCACCATTAGGAAGCATTCTTTCCGTAAATTAGTAATCTTTTCAGGTATTACTCGTCAGAAATGTCGTTTCCAGAGAACCTCTGAACACTCTGGGGCCAAAGAACAACAACAACAACATAAGAAACATTAGCGGGGACAACGGAAACAACGGGGAATGTCTAATCAGTAGACCTGAGAAGTATCGTTGGTGAATTTACGAGATCTAAGAAGTCACCGTTGGTGAATTTACGAGATCTAAGAAGTCACCGTTGGTGAATTTACGAGATCTAAGAAGTCACCGTTGGTGAATTTACGAATCAAATTTTGAACAGGTAATTACGATAACGTTAATTGTTAGTATATGATTAGTTTCGCTACGTTGTGGGTGGTGTGACATAAGTTTAAGACTGGGTACATATTTTTTCCTCCGCCCACTTTTACAAGGGATTTCAGTTTAATTCGAATCACACGAAGAACAGTGCCGCTCAAACTGTAAAGTATTTTTCTGAATTTCATACTTTCAGTGTATGGTACTGCATTTTTAATACATGTTATATAGTTCAATATATAATTGGCTGAAATGCAAGATGTAGAAGTTGTACAAGGGAGGATTAAATTGCATCTTTAAATGTTCCTTTATTTTTATGCGAAAGACGGAAAGCATTCTTTTTATATGCTTTCCTCCTTCTTGTGCAAGATTGGTGGAAATAGATAGTTTCTGAAGTTTTAAATATTGTAAATGATAAGCTATGTATACTGTCTAATTTCTTTAACCGGGCATAACAAAGTGTATTCTTTCTTTTTATTTTTGGTTTTCGCCATCATCTGGTCGAAAGAAAAAGTTCTAGAAGTCTTTGGGAAGGAAATATCAGATGTGCACAACAGTTACATAAACGTTAAAATGTCTTTTAAGAATAATGAAGAAGGGTATCAAGTTCCCTTGATCATCCTAATTTCACATCTGTGAAATTAAATTTTCCAGGAAACTTGATACCCTACTTCTTTATTCTTAATTCTTCTGGTATCTACCACAATCACGTTCGGGGCGTTTAATAGCAGACATCACGAGTAACTCACAAGAAAGGAATTCTCAAAGTCAAAACGATTCCAGAAAATGACAACCAGTATTTATAATGTTTTTACTTTGATAGGTGTGGGGCTTGAAAGCGATATATTATAAAAGTAAAAAATACATGGATACCGAAGAGACTACTACGGATAAACGAAGAAGCATCGTATTTGTTAAAGCTGCGACTAAGATAAAGGAGTTGCAGTCTGTGTCGCCAAAAACCAATTCGCGCAAGCCTTCTGTTATCACGCTCACAAATACCAAAGGGATATTTAAAGAAACAGTTAAAGCTGACGAAACGATCAAGACATTTAATCCACGTACTGCACATACGATAAAAAAAAATATAAAAACTTTAGAGCAGGGCACATCTGGCCTCTGCAGACCTACAGCAACTACTGTCCAGAAAGCGTTTTTCAGTCCATGCACAGAAGGGTCTGTCAGGGAAAAAGTAGAATTTTTCGAGCGGGCCACTTTTGGCGTGCACAAGTTAAACAAAACATTTCTCAAGAATGCCTCCGATTCATCTGCAAACGATTCGGTCAAGAAAAATGTAGAAATTTTTTAGCAGGCCACTTCACATGCAGCGGCTAGAAAAAGTTCTGCAGCAGTCTCTGCAGTGAATATTAAGCAAAAGATTGCTAGAAAGTCATGCTAAAGCTAAGAAAATTTCCTTGGGCAAGCAAATTAAGACCATTAAGGAGTCAAAAGAGGTGAGCATTGTAAGTTTCAATTTCATTTCAAGTTTAATTTATTACCACGGTGTTTGAATATCTTTCCTTTAAATTATACATAACTCTACTGATTGTTTCTGCATTTTTAGAATAATATTCAAAATCAACTTCAAAGATTAGCAAACTACTGGCAAATAAAAAGTCAAGCCAAAAGCAGCAGCTGAAAACTACTTCGTTAAGTAAGGAAAGGCAAATAGTGACCATGTCTGTGAACCGTTTTAACACACCTGACACTGAAATTGTGACTCCTGAGAATGTAACGTAAGTTTATATAACTTATATTTATATCTGTAAATTATTACATAACTTTATTATTCTTTTTGGTTCATATATCTCTCTGTAGCATATATGGTTTAATTTATCTGGAGTAATTTGAAAAAAAAAACATTATTTGTTAAATATGTACATTTAATCAAGCTCAATTCTTGTTTTAGTTATTGAAGCCCATGACAGCCTCTGGCACAAACATTGCATCAAATGTGGATTCATTTTTACAATCAGAGAAAGCACCTACGAAAATAGTGACCATGTCTGTGAGTCGTTTTAACACACCTGACATTGAAATTGTGACCATTGTGAAAAGTTTTATGAATGTTTTGACGTTTTGATATACATATATAGAATGACTCTTTCATATCACCTTAAGCATGTGAAAAGTGTTCCTATACCATATTCAATTTTGCATAAATTAGTCATTAGCTTGCTACTAAAGAACATTTTTTGCCAAATGTCAACCTTGTATCTTTATAGGGCCGCTAGTTAAAGATGAAAATGTAATTTTATGTTTGTAGTATTTCGAGTTTGAACGGCACGAATAGAAAGCGTCGAGAGATTACAAGTCAACGGTCGTTTATTGCGAGTCGGTCGGTCGTTCTGGGGAGTCGCCAGGGGTTTGAGTCAGCGGGACTTGCCGATACGTTGAGAGGTGACGATGTCTCGAGTTGGGCCCTTGGCGGCCTTTCTTGGTCGGAGGTCCGTCCTTGGTGGCCACTTGGACCTCGGGCCTTTACGGAAGATCGGCGCCTAGCGATTCCCCGGCTCTGCGTCGATGTTGGTCAGGGCGGGTATTCGGCAGTTAGCGATCCCGGAAGCAAGACAGCGATATTCCGCGATTTTTATAATATAAAGTGGGTCCCCTCTACCAAGCGCTCCCCCTCCCGATTATCAGTGCCGTGTCGATTGCGACCGGCCGCGATCTTACAATCCTTACATCCCCCATTTTTATTCCCCCTAAGGGAATAAAAATCCGGTCGTTACAATTCGTTATTCCTAATTGCAGTATACGTCATTACAATTCAACGCATCACATATCATCATACGCCGGAACGCACATCAAGAGCACGCATCCGCGGGATTCGTCAAACGCTAATATACAAAAATGTACAATCACATTTCGCTCATTTACAAGTTACACATCATTCATGGTTCTCAGCGAGAGTCCGATATTTTTTACAATGACTATCGTTAAAAATCCCTCGTTCTCGACGGGGTTCGTTCGGATAAATTAACAAATACGCATTTCGTCCAACTCGCTTGCCCACGCGGTACGATCCCTCATAAACTTCAAAAAACTTCGCTGTAAGCTTATCGATGGCTTTGGACGCATGAGGGACACGAACTAAAACAAGGGCTCCCACCTCCAAGACGGTCTCTGCTATTACTTTTTGTTGCTTAGCCCGATAATTAGCATTTCTTTTGAGATAATGTATCACACCGCAATCAGTATTTTTTCTCTGTCCACGGTTACGCCTTCAGGAAATTTTATTATTTTTTGTACCCGATCAATAACGGGTTGTCCGAAATGTACCTCAACCGGAGGATGACCAGTGCTGCAATGGGAAGTAATATTGAATAACTCCTGAATCCGGGGAATTTCTTTTGCCCACCTTACTCCCCCCACTACGCAGAAAGCGACTGATTTCTCTCATGATCCTCTCTACAGGATTCGACTGCGGATGACGGTCCGAACTATAAGAAATTGTTATAGCTTCGGATTCTAATCGCTATTTCCGAAGGACGGATGTAAATTGTGTGTCATTATCCGATAATACCCGCCGAGGTTTTCCGGCCATCGAATAATAACTACATAAAAATTTTCGCTGGCCACCTTAGCAGTGGCCTTCCGCAATGGATAAAGTCCGACGTATTTACCGAAAACGTCCATAACGACAAAAATGTATTGGACCCCGCTGACGGATCACGGCAACGGTCTATAAAAATCAACCGCAACTAGTTCGCCCGGATGATCGGGTATGATCGGACAATAAGCGCCCTTACTAGCCGTGTTACTATATTTCGACCTTTGACATATGTCGCATGTAGAATCGCTTCGTCGCGACGAAGATCCTTCCAATAGTAGAAGTTCGATAAATAAACTAACATGTTATAACCTCCAACATGGCCCAAACGCTCATGAACCGTGCGGACAACGCTTAAAACGAAATCACGGGGAACCATTACTAACCAATTTTGCCGGCCTCGGGGGCGGTGAAATAATACTCCTTGATACGTCATTAATTCATGATGCAATTCCGATGATTGACATTGGTCCATCAGTTTCCGAAGCTTAGGATTACGCTGTTGAGCCGCCTTTAAACTAGCCAATTCCTTATCATACCGCCGATCTTCTAGGGAAATTGCCGACATAACGCGCCTTCCACCATCTCCCTCGACCGCGAGACGGCAGATAGCGAGCGAGTGCACGTATCGCGAGGGACTCGGAAGACGGTTCACAAAATACACCCTCCAGGTTCCTACTAAAAAAATCGGCTACGACATTATCTTTTCCCCGACAATAATTTACATCAAAATCAAATTGCTGCAGCAACAAACACCAGCGTTGAATACGAGCATTCTGATAAACAGTATTTCCGAGGAAAGTTAAACATTTATGATCGGATACGACCGTAAATCTTGAACCAACTAGGTATACGCGGAATTTTGAAACTGAGAACACGATCGCCGAAACCTCCCGCTCGGTCACCGTATATCGCGATTCCGCGACCGTCAGACATCTACTAACGATCGCTACCAAACGCGGCCCATTTTCGCCATCAAGCTGATACAAGACTCCGCATATCCCATGATCAGAAGCATCAGTTTCAAGACGAGACGGTTTGGACGGATCAAAATGATAGAGTATCATAGCACGTAGAAAGATTTCCTTGAATGCAACATACTGTTTACTATACTCTGTGGTTCAATTCCACGGAGCATCCGTAGATAGCAACTCGCGAAAGGGATCAAGAAATTTAGAATAATTAACGCAAAACTGTCGATAATAATTACAACAGCCCAAAAACTGTTGGAGCTGTCTTTTATTCCGGGGCTCCGCAAAACTATGAATCACCTCAAGCCTTTTTGGATCCGGAACTACTCCGTGAATTGATAAAACGAAACCTAAAAAATTAAGCGACTGCTTACAGAACACCGATTTAGCGAGATTCAAGGTAAAATTACACTCACGAAGTCGTTTAAAAATTAAGTCTAGGTGCCCCAAATGTGCGTCGGAACTCTCTGACGCGATAAGCACGTCGATATGTCGTCAAAAAAGCATCAAATTCCGGACCAAGAGCTGCATGCAACGCGCGAATAAATGCGCTGCCCGCAGTCTTAAGACCAAACGGAACGCGACAAAACTGATACAGTGCCGTGCCCACACGGAGAGCGGTAAAGGGGCGCGATTCCGGATCAAGAGGGATTTGCCAATAACCATGCGATAAATCGATAAAAGATGTAACAGAAAATTTTGCCTCAACGTCTCGCGACTGATCCCACCGAAACCTATAGTATATTCAACACTTTTAAGGCCTTAAAGCGACGGAACCACGATCTACCGTCAATTTTGAATTCGGCGCCGGTTGTCGAGTATGATTTAAGTGTCGCCTACGAGCTCGCGGTCCGGTACCCGAAGTCACCGATTCCCCCTCTTAACACGTAGAGAATCACTCTCAAATTAACTCTCGACCCGTTCGTTACTTTTGGCAATTGCATGCCTTTAATTGTAAATTTAATTGTTAAGTTAATCTAAGTAGGAAGATCATATGGAGCAAGTATTATTAAACCAAGAGAGTCGGTTTCCGAAGGACCTTCGGAAACGCGTTTCATTTCGTAAGTACCTGTATATTCTGCTCAATTAGTTTATTCAATGTTCTTGGAAATTCGGAATCTCCTTCCTTTTGGGTTATCCCATTTGAACCCTAATTAATTGTTTCGTAAAATAAAATAAATGGAATTGTTTTTGTTAATTTTATTAAAATTAACTGGCGCCCAACTCTTTTACGGCCAAGTTTCAGCCCCGACAGCCCTTGACCCAGGCCGCGTCGGGAGCGGACTTTCGATATTCTGGACAAAATCAAAATTGAAATAATAAAGCATGAGAAAAAGAAAGTCCGGTCTCAAAGACATATATTGAACCCCATGGTACTTCTGTATAATCTCATCGATACGCGGTGGCGCCTCGTGATCCCCTTCGATAAAATTATTAAGATTTCGGGCATCAAGGCAAAGCCAAATTCGCCCGTCCTTTTTTTTGCACGATCCGCCGCTAGTTAACGTGAGGACTTTCCGACCTCTCTATAATACCCGAAGCCAACATCCGTTCGACCTCAACCTGTACCGCCTCCCTCAGCGCGTAAGGCACTGAATACGAATGCCGAATTAAGGGTTTTTCCCTTCGCGGCTGGATTCGATGGACATACGTCGACGCACATCCAAGCTCGCCCGAAAATAACGACTCATACTTTAAAATTAGAGAAACCAGTGATTCGCGTTGCTGCCTCGCCAATCCAATAGCTTCCTCTTTAATACGACGGAGGGCCTCAGCAATAGCGGTCTCGGTCTCCTGATCGGCGTCTGTATTAAGTTGGTCTCGATCTCGAGCCTCGTCCGAATCGACCGGTAACGACGGATTTCCTACGTTGTTGGAAGACCGACTTGTTTCGTTCGTCACGTATACTTGACATACTTTCACGAGAGAATTTCCGGACCGCAACGTTGTACCACCCCTTTGCACGCGTTGCCGAAGCGGACCTCAGCGTCAGTCTCATGATCACCATCATTGTTCCACCTCTCATCATCAAAAATATCACCCCCAATCTGTTCTTCAATTACAACATTAACCTCGTTATTATCATCAAAATATTCATCATCCCCAACGCGACCGTCATCATTATAGCTGTCGTCGTTCTCATTACAGTCATTGATACCAATTTTAATTCCGTCATTATCACCCCCCTTAACACCCACATCCTCATTTCTAACACAGTTATCTACGAGATTCTCTTAACGAACATTATCATCATTACCACCATAATCAACGTCACCATTAATACGATCAAAATTATAAATCCTTCATTAATAACAACCGAGTCGTTCGTTTCACTTAAAGGCACGTCTCGATACGCAGAATCCGTTCTGACATCGCTGCAAGGGACGAAGGGTAGTTCATCAACCCCATCCGCGCATGCTCCCAGACGATCGGGCACCGGTGCAGCATCAGCCAGATTCCCCTGGACTTCATCCACGATGGGACAACTCACTATTTTCAAATAAAGACGTCCGGTCGATCGGGTCAGAACCACTTTCTCACTGGGCTCATGCGTAAGTGACGAGAGCATTTGAGGCACCAATATTCCATTTACACAAATCTCGCGTAAATCACAATCTTCAAAAAACACCTACGGTGTAAAAAAAACTTTGCCAAATACATTTTTATTTCCGACTTCAATTACAAAAATAGCTCAACAATGGAAATCAATTATCTTTGCCAAATACAATAGTACTTTCATACTATTAAAACTCTAATCAGTTATTTTTCCCAAATGTCATAGTATATTTTCCCCCACATAATACAAGTACATCCATTCCAAAAAATTTGTTTTGCCTCGGAATAATGTCTGGGAAAATGTTCAGTTTTCTACTTCATCTTATAAAATAAAAAAAATATATAAACTAAATCTAACCATATAAATAAAATTAGAAACTCAATTTGAAAACAA
>NW_019394991.1:0-4384 GCF_000612105.2 Orussus abietinus | reverse complement strand
AGTTCATTATCATTCCGCGAGGGGCGCCATCGAATGTCGTACAAAAAGTCGTATGAGGGTTGACCTATCATGTGAGTGCGAAAATGGTAGTTCGTGACTGAAGGGACGACGATGACGATATGAGAACAACGATTCTGAGAGTGCCGAAAACTTTATCGTTCCATATCTTTACGTACATAGCAGCAATCAGAGTCGGATAAATTTTAAAAAATTCCTGATTTTTTACTGAATTTTTTGGGTCCATCGAAAGTTTATTTCTTTATCTGTAGCAAAGAAGAAATTATATTTTCATTTCCCCCACTCCTGAAATCCTAATCCTTACTGTATATAACTCTGTAGCGTCTCGCTCGAACTCAACGCGCAGGGCGCGTTTCTCGCATCGCTCCACGCTAGGAGTTTCTCGTTCAAAAATGTATTTGGCTCGAAACTCTACCGAGTTTCTTGATTAATGATCGTACGGGTCCCTTCCAACCAATCATGACCCAAAATTACACACTCCAATAACCGAGGCACCACTAAGAATGTACCGACCATATTGCACCTTCCCACGGAAAATTCTAAATAAATCTGTTTACGGACTGCCGTCGCCCTTCGTCCTATAACGGGAACAACATACAAACTATTTACGGGCAATTCAAATACCTTGCGCTTTTCAATAATCTCGTCATAAAATGCCGCAGATACACAAGTAATTTGGCTTTCTGTATCTAATAAAGCCGGTCACAGCTATACTCGCGACTTAAAAAAATGTATTAAGGGCGCTCACCACTCTAGCGATTTTGCAGGGCCTCACGGGGACAACGATTCCGAACGTATTTCTAAACCGATCGAGCTTAACGAGTGCTCATATCGAAGATGAAATGTCGACCTGTGTTTATATGGGAGCGATTTTCGATAAATGGCCATTTTCATATAAAAAAGTGCAAAGACATAATTTCCAGGCCCTTTTAACTAGGAAAGAGGTGTTTGATCGAAAATCGCTTCCATATAAACACACGTCAACATTTTATCTTTAAAACGAGCACTTGTTGAGCTCAATCGGTTGAGAAATACGCTCAAAATCGTTGTCCCCGTGGAGCACCTTTTTCATGATTTTCGAGTTTCTTGCGAGGAATTTGGGCATTTCTTAGCAACCGTTGCCGACTTTAGGTGGAGCGTCCAACTGGCGTATGCGTGCGGTCGGTGGTCACACGCGTTTCGGCGCCTAGTCCAGAGGCGACTAGCCGTTGTGTGAGTCCTATACGTGCAAAATACGTACGCATTTTTCACCCGTTGCTAAACACCGCCCATTATGCGTCGCGTCTCCCTCATCCGAGCGAGAAAGTACGTTTTGGTTATCTCCCACCGAATTCGATGCTAATGCTATCTAGCGGTGGAAGTCATCGTCCCCACTTTGGTGGTGAACGCCGTTAACATAGACTAGAACCAATGTGGCATATTTTCGATGTTTTATACTTTTTGAAGGCTTAAAATGAAAAATTAAGAGTTTCAGGACCGAGTCTGGACAATTTAGAACAATATAAACGTATAATTTTACAAAGTCAGGTGGGAAACTATTGAAAATATTTTTATAAACGATTTCTGAAGAATGCAGGCTTGTTTCGCGAATAACATGTCGTCTGTAATTGCTCTTAGGGTAAAAAATTAGTTGCCGATATCTGTGCCAGGTGGCACCGTACAAAAAGTACTGTCTTGGGGTCCAATTTGTCGGTAAGATGGTATCCCAAGTATGTGTGGAGCCATCTTACAGTCACGCATCGGTACTGAGTGGCGGTTCCATAGCCGCTCACAACAAATGATCTTAATTTATTTATGAAAATAAATTAAGTTTAAATAAGCGTGCGCGTGTAAATAGTCGTGAAAAAGTGACAACACACAGGGGAAGACTACAAGAGTACTACTCGCGAGTAACAGCCCACCCGAGGAACATAACCTAACTTTCGGGAAGTTCGGAGTTCATCAGGTAGGAAATATGAATATTGATTATTATCTGTATTTATTCTAGGAACGAAATATAGAAACGTTTTTCATAAGTAACAGAACTATTTTAATTAATTTAATCACAATGTCTGTTACAGGTTATGTAGGAAAACATCATGGAATTTCAGCGAAGGTGTCTCCGCTCATCCAGATATCACCATTCCTTGGGGATAAACGTACAGATCGTAGGTATTTACATATGTTCAATATATTTCTTTTCAACACAATTAGGTAGAATATTGATTTTTCATGACATTTGCAGACGTGGACAAAATGTTTCAAAGACCCAAAGTGAATACCCAGCGGAAATCTTTAGAAGAAACTTGAATACTCACCAAAGTATCCATGGTAAGTACCTACCAAACACACTATGTTACAGTTACGTGTTACATGTTTCGTATTATAATATTAACGTAACATGTTACTGATATGTTACGTATACGCTACATTATTTAATTTTATAATAGTGTTATATAGTTGCGTAGGAAATAGTAATACAAATCTTATATATATATCCTACTTGGAGAGTAATGACGATGTGATCTCTATCCCGATGTCAACGAGAGGTACCCAATTAAATGTAATTAAAATATGTGTNGTGTCGTTTATACAAAAAATTGGAAAAAAATCGAGGTTTTGAGGAAACCCGTTCCCATCTTCGTAGGATATCGAGTTCAGTGTTGCCAACGCATGAAGCAATTGTTACGATATCGTATTTGGTGAGTAATGACGATGTGATCTCTATCCCGATGTCAACGAGAGGTACCCAATTAAATGTAATTAAAATATGTGTGACGATAGCATGAACCGATGGGCAATTTGATTTAGGAAAGTGCCTCGGTGCGAAGAGAAGCAGTGAGGATCACAATTTCCTTATCGATACCAAGTATCATGTAAATTGTTCCAATTAATATTATAACAAAATTCAATTTGATATTGAATGTCATTTAGCGAGCACTGAAATAATGATCACAAATGCTTCAATTATTTATTGGAAGCAAATCAAATAAAATGTCAAATTTACTTCCTAATTTACATTCCTATATTTATTTTTCTCTTTTTTATCTGGATAAAGGAAGTAGAAAACTAGATTTTATTAAAGGAATAATATCGAGAAAAATTATAATTGTTTTAAAACCTGAATTTTTATCTTATGTGAGACAAATCTTGCTCTGACATAACATATTGAATTTACGTTTTTAGTGGCATTATAGTTCTATCGTTGAGATTTCATGTCTTTTGTTCATTCAAGTTGAATTTAATATTGAAAATGTGAAAAGTCACTCATCGAGAACATGTATCAACTAAGTTTTTAAATGTCAATATTACATTATACTTGAATATAAAGTTCATTTGAATATTTATTGACACAGTAGGAAATTAATACATTCGATTCAATATAAAATTGTGATCATACAATTAATTTCATCAATTTACACAATACATGGTATCGATTAGAAAAATTTGATTCTTACGACTTCTCTCCATGGTGATGTACTTTCCTAAATAAATTTGTCCATTCGCTATGGGATATCATTAAACATATTTTATCAATTCCATTGTTAAAGTTAATTTGGTACCTATCGTTGACATCAGAATGAATACATCATCGTTACTTACTTTCCAATTTCCGAATTAACTTGGGATTAAGTTCTTTCGAGTCCTCAAAACTTTCGATTTCATCCTGTAATGTCATTAAAAAAATTAGTAACATTGTAATTAAATGTATGTAAGTGCGGTTTGCCAAATTTATTCTCAAGAAATGATATTATCCTTCGAACTCAAATGACAGTTTTGTTGGAATTGTATTATACAATGTATTCTAATGTATACTGTAAAAACATCATAATTAAATTGTTTTATATTCCAACGTAAAACAATTGTTTTATATTTGATATCATTTTGAGATTGAAATTATGAAAATATGCTGAACGATGTGATGCATCGATGGGCAAATGTATTTATTAACTAATTACAGAAACATTTTTCTTTGGTAAGAGTTATTTTTATTTATTTATTTATGAAATTCAATTATTTATCTTAAATAAAAAATGTAACTGCATTACCAAAGAAAAATGTTTCTTTAATCGAGTACAAAACAATTTGCTTCGAACATTTAATTTCTAACTAATTATAAACAAATTCAGAACGCTAACAATCGTATAGATTAGCTGCCGAATTCGTTTATATTTACTATTATCTCTCACTACATGTCACGGTTTTTGATCAACGTAGCTCATGTTCATGAATCGTTCACATCCAGGGTTTATTAAGTAATATTAAAATTGTGTACATGAGATCTATTTCTAACACGCGTTTCGGCGCCTAGTCCAGAGGCGACTAGCCGTTGTGTGAGTCCTATACGTGCAAAATACGTACGCATTTTTCACCCGTTGCTAAACAC
>NW_019394990.1:38358-47206 GCF_000612105.2 Orussus abietinus | reverse complement strand
TATAATTATTGTACGAAAACGACAGGTGGAATATGCCATTTGATACAATACCCAATATAATTCGACCCAGCTGTCAATATAAAAACGAACGTCGGCAACGTAGGCATTTAGAAAAATCTTCTTTATCGACGTTGATCAAGTTCCTCGACGTGTTTCACTTCACCTTAAACAATCTAGCTACGTCTTTCCTCAGTCTGAAAGCCGTTCGTAAAAATTAGTTTCCTGCAGTATAGTTTTGATTTTTTACCATCTACGTGTAAACGTTTTCCACTTTCAAATCGGTTACAGATTTTTCAGGTTTTGACCAATAAATTTTTCAGTTTCAGACCGATTAGTTGATTTAAAATCTCCCTTTCCTAGATTAAGCAATCAATCGTCCATGATAAAGACTCTAGCTCTTCCTCTCAAAGTATTTAACAGGGTACGAGGAATGTCGCATATTTTTTATTAACCAGTATCTCGTCAGCCTTCGTAATCGCTTTTTCTTTGTTTTGTATATATTCACGCGTGAAGGACAAACGGAGCTCGCCGAGTCACTCGTCGAATTAATGTTAGTAAATTAAGGATAATTGTCGCTCGATACAAGTTTCACTTAATTTCGGGGTGTACTCCTTTCCAAGCGAGCAGTTAAATGAATATCCCTTTACGGTGCCATCTGCAAAAATAATCGGGATTCATGTAGCAACTGTCGGATAAATTAGTCGCGCAGAACATTTTGGAAAGTGCATGAATTAAGGTTAAGTGAAACACGTCGAGGAACTTGATCGACGTCGATAAGGAAGATTTTTCTAAATGCCTACGTTGCCGACGTTCGTATGTATATTGGCAGCCATGACGAATTATATTGGGTATTGTACCAAATGGCATACTCCACCTGTCGTTTTCGTACAATAAATACAAAGAAATCGAAGTAAAACTCCAGAAATCCTCTGGATTCGTGCTTTCTGGGGCCCTAATTGACTGCAGAAGGACCCCCTGCGCCATCTGTGATTTCCAGGTCAATTAAATTTTCACTCCGAGACCTCGTATTCCCATCGTTTTAGCATAGAAGCGCATAAAACACTTTTTTTGCCTTTATCCCGTTCAAATGAGAGTTTATCGATTACCAGAGTGTTCTAAATTGCCATAAAATTGTCCTGACCCTTTAGTTTCTCATATCAGAGCCTTCAATAATTGTATATTGATCGAAATATGAGAGCTCGACGCCATTTTGGTTCTGGTCTAGGCTAAGTTAAAACAACTTTTCCTAATATTCAAATTTTGAATGTGTCAGGACAATTCTTAGATGAACAGGAGCGATGTATCAAAGTTTCGGATAATTTGGTCTAATAGCCTTTAAAAAAAGCGTTGTATTCGAATCGACTGTTTTGAAGGGGGTTTCACTTCACCTTAAAAAAAAAAGGGTCTTATTCGAATCGACTGATTTGAGGGGGGTTTCACTTCACCTTAACACTTTGACTGCCACGTCATCCATGGATGAATGGAATCTCATCCATATTTGGGTTGTGGTTATGTGGAAAGCAAAGTGTTAAATGACAAATATACCCAGAATTCGCTTCTCTTCTACCTGGGTCGGTCTACATCGTTGCATATTCCTTTCCCTAGGCCGAGAGACGTTCACAAAGGTCGGCAATTTTTAAGGCCCGGTGGAAGGAAAAACCGAAGATACTCCCCTAGTTGCACAGAATAATTTCTAAATATACCTTTGTAATCTTTGCTAAATATTTCAAGCGACAGATTTTTTAAGATTTCTTGTAGATTTCATTCGAAGATATTTGAAATATTTCTTGAAAATCTCAATGATATATTTAGTTTCAATAATGTATAAACATATAGAGAAATTATATTTTATAACTTATTAACATAATAAAAATACATTTTTTACTTAACGATTATTATCGAACACCTCATTTGGTATCAAAAAACACGAGAAACTTTTCTAATATTTCCATTCCGCTCTTTCATTATGGGAGCAAAACGTGTGACTTTGATTTTGAATATTTCTAAAACGTTTATAACGTATTCGGCAGATAATATTCCAAAAATACTTGTATTAAAATGAAACGAAACGTTCNATATACCCGTATACCACCTACATTCATTGTTTACAACCGATGTGTAAATGTTTATTGGTAAAAAGCAAAAAACACGGATTCTTCATTTTTTGTGAGCAATCACATCGCGTAAGTGGAACTTAAGTAGGAGTGCTTGTTTATTAGATATTACAAAAAAATGTCACCTGAAGGGTAGTTCACCCCCTTGGGGGGGTTTAGCATTGCTGGACAATATTGTGTTTTCACCGTCCTTATACGGAATACGTTTATACCAATTTTCGTCGAAATCCCTCCACTGTTTCTACGAAAATTGTTATAAAAACTGCATTTTCGCCAAACTTTGGAGGGTTGTTTCACCCCTTAAATGTGGACCATTGCAGATATAAAAAAACACGTGTCTCTTAGATTTTTGTGTTCTTCAACATATATGGAAATCAATAAGATCGGGGGCGGACACTTGGGAATGTTTCCTTGTTCGACAAATTTTCTTTATCGGCGTCGATCAAGTTCCTCGACGTGTTTCACATCACCTTAAGGTAGGGCTGTCTGCAAAAACGTATTCAGCGTGCCCGAATCAAACAAATTTGTTTACAGGCTTGGCAAAGTTTGACCCATTCCGGTTAAAACCAGCAGTTACTTCTGGTTTTTCCAATACGTAAAATATATTACATAAAACCCAGTCGGTTTTACGTAGGGTTTTAACCGGTTAAAACCATCTAATAGAATCCATCAGAATGTATGTAGCGTAGAATTTATTCTAATATTGTATGCATCCTGTACCTATACTCAGGCATGTCATTTTGAGGGAAAATACAATTTTTGGAGTAAATATGCTAGTATTATGTGGGGCAAAATGGACTATTACAATTGGCAGAAATATCTGATTTGAGTTTTTAACAGTATGAAAGTACCGTTCTATTTGGCAACAATAGTGGTTTCCATTTTTTATGGGTAAAAAAGGATTAGAACAATTTTCTAATAGATGAAGAAAATGATATCTATTTTCGAGTGAAGGTATTAATGCACTTTTCACTGTCGTTCACGACGAGATTTCGAGGTCTGTACTGTTCACAGTTCACAGTAAGCCAATCGATCCCTTACTTACAAATATCCCATTCCCTTAAAATGCTAATCGGCAGTAAATAATCTGTAAATAGTATAGAAATAAAATACACGGGAAAGTTCTTACGTGTATTGACGAAAATTGAAGCTGACGACATTGCCACGTTCATCGTACTCACCTAAAACCAGAAAATTCGTAAAGATTAATGAAATGACAATTACAACTATACTACAATGATAAGAGAACATATAACACTTTTATATCAGATTAAAAGATTAAGATGTAATTACAGGAAAAACTTCTTTAGTACGTACATAACTTTCGCCAAATACTTTTTGTTTCCTCTCTTAAGGTGAAGTGAAACACGTCGAGGAACTTGATCGGCGTCGATAAAGAAGATTTTTCTAAATACCTACATTGCCGACGTTCGTTTTTATATTGACAGCTTTGTCGAATTATATTGTGTATTGTACCAAATGGCATATTCTACCTGTCGTTTTCGTACAATAATTATGAAGAAATCGAAGTAAAACTCCAGAAATCCTCTGGATTCGTGCCTTCTGGGCCCTAATTGACTGCGAAGGGACTCCTTGCGCCATCTGTGATTTCCAGATCAATTAAATTTTTACTCCGAGACCTCGTATTCCCATCGTTTTAGCACAGAAGCGCATACAACACTTTTTTTGCCTTTATCCCGTTGAAATGCGAGTTAATCTATTACGAGAGTGTTCTAAATTGTCGTAAAATTGTCCTGACCCTTTCGTTTCTCATATCAGAGCCTTCGATAATTGTATATTGATCGAAATATGAGATCGACGCCATTTTGGTTCTGGTCTGGGTTGGATTAACAATTTTTGTCCAAAAATCCAAATTTTCAATATGTCAGGACAATTCTTAGATGATTACGAGTCATGTGTCAAAGTTTCGGACAGTTTGGTCCGATACCCTTAAAGAAATGTGTTGTATTCGAATCGACGGATTTGAAGGGGGTCTCACTTCGCCTTAAGGGGTAATGCCGTTATAAAATGTTGGAATAATGCTAAACAATTTTTTGGCTTAAACGATGCTTTAAGGTGAAGTGAAACACGTCGAGGAACTTAATCAACGTCGATAAAGAAAAGTTTTCTAAATGCCTACGTTGCCGACGTTCGTTTTTATATTGACAGCTGTGTCGAATTATATTGTGTATTGTACCAAATGGCATATTCCACCTGTCGTTTTCGTACAATAATTATGAAGAAATCGAAGTAAAACTCCAGAAATCCTCTGGATTCATGCCTTCTGGGGCCCTAATTGACTGCGGAGGGACCCCCTGCGCCATCTGTGATTTCCAGGTCAATTAAATTTTCACTCCGAGACCTCGTATTACCATCGTTTTAGCAAAGAAGCGCATACAACACTTTTTTTGCCTTTATCCCGTTCAAATGCGAGTTTATCGATTACCAGAGTGTTCTAAATTGTCGTAAAATTGTCCTGACCCTTTCGATTCTCATATCAGAGCCTTCGATAATCGTATATTGATCAAAATATGAGAACTCGACGCCGTTTTGGTTCTGGTCTGGACTGAGTTAAAACATTTTTTTAAAAGATCCAAATTTTTAATGTGTCAGGACAATTCTTAGCTGATCAGGAATGATGTGTCAAAGTTTTGGACTGTTTGGCCTAATACCCTTAAAAAAAAGTGTTGTATTCGAATCAACTGATTTGAAGGATGTTTCACTTCACCTTAAATTATTCCAAGCAAAAATTGAATGTTGGCTCAACAGTGGCCCTATATTGCAATTACTTGGTCCTATATCAGTAACCAAGGTTGGGCTTACAGAGCAATAACATCGGCGATATACGAGCCTAATTTATCAGCCAACATGGTGCCAACATTCGGCGCCAAACTTGGGCCAAATTAAATAAACTCTATATCTCAACTTGTTCCAACTGCCTTTAGTTTCAATATGATATTTACATAACCACGTATCGCCGATGTCAAAAATAAGTTCAACACAAACTACAGTAAAATACCAAAATTACGGTGAAATTGAATCTTGTAGGTACGACAATAGAATAATGGGACATTCAATCACTAATCAGATGAAATAGAAATTGGAACGTGAAATGAAAAATTATCCAATTAGACATTCATGAAACAAAACACTGCATATTAATTTCAGACGCGTTGAACTTACTTGATCACCATGCTCCCTGCAAAGGAACTAATTTTAAATTTAATTATAGGTACGATATTGCACAAACGCAACGTGATCTTTTAGAAACTCATTCCAGTTATTTCTAACATTTGTGCCATGCTCGACATGGAAATTCGTACATTTGATCTGTGTGTTTAATCATCCGCCTATTAAAATTCTAGGAAAATTTCATCTCCGACCCAGGGAAATTTAAACCGATCCCCGAAATTGACATCCACGATCTTAAGATTCCAGGAGCATAGAATCCACTTTCCCAGCCAAATGAATTCCAATACAACTCGACCATGTATTGTAACTTTATCACGTATCCGTCATCCCTGGACGTATTTTTTTACTCCCATTGCACTACCTCACTCAATCGTCTCGTTCTTATCCCTTACATAAATCGGGATGTGATCGGTAACAACACAAAGCATGCATGCAATTCACATGTATGTACAGTAGGCACCCCCACATCGGAAATATGGAATGAAACCTATTGGAGAATTTAGTGCTATTTTAGTGCTACAACCTCGATTTCAGTGCTCCACCCCTTATACCGAAAACTGGTGGGGGTGCTGAAAGGAGAAAGGGGGGTCTTTCGAATCTGGTTCTTGGATATCCTTAAAGCACATAAATAACACCAAAATAATGCGGGAGAAGAACGCACAAAATGTGTTATTATTACTAACTCTTCCCTCTTGGAGCTTATACGATCGGGGGTAGTTTCGGGATGAAAGGGGTGATATTTCGGATCTGGCTCTTGGGTATTCCTAGAGCACTAAAATAGCACCAAAATAATTCGAGAAGAGAACATGCAAAATGTTATTATTTCTACCTCTTCTCTCTTGGCGCTTATATGATCGGGGGTAGTTTTTGGGTGAAAGGGGTGGTGTTTCGGATCTGGCTCTTGGGTATTTCTAGAGCACTAAAATAGCACCAAAACGCTGCATACTCGTTTTTTCCGTGAATCTTTCTCTTAACGTAATATGTAGTGTGGGAGTGCTGAGTGAACGTTCACTTAGCACTCCCACCGATTTTCGGTATAAGGGATGGAGCACTAAAATAGCACTAAAAAAGAACTAAATTCTCCAATAGGTTTCAGTCCATATTTTCGATGTGGGGGTGCCTACTGTACATACATGAAATTCACCCTGGATCACCCTCCTAGGTAAACGTGAAAGGAATCGACACCAAACGGTCCGAACAACGAGCACCGGTGCACATTTAGACACAAAACATCGACGATCCCAACCAGTCCCACTGGCCATCAATGCAGATTGCAGAAGTCGTATTATCAAAAACATGATGATGTCCTGGTGGACTTTCGGAAGTTCTTAGACTAAATGGCACGTAAAATGCGGTTTCGTCCTGGGTAAACGTAGAAAGGATCGACACCAAACGGTCCGGACAATCAGCTCCGGTGCACATTTAGACACAAAATATCGACGATCCCAACCAACCCCCTGGCCATCGATGGAGATTGCAGAAGTCGTATTATCAAAAATATGATGATGTCCTGGTGGACCTTCGGAAGTTCTTAGACTAAATGGCACGTAAAATACGGTTTTGTCTTAGGTAAACGTGGAAGGGATCGACATCAAGCGGTCCGGACAATCAGCTCCGGTGCACATTTAGACACAAAACATCGATGATCCAGACCAGTAGCCCTGACCTTCGATGACGATTGGAGAAGCCGTATTATCCAAAACATGATGATGTCTGGTGAACCTTCGGAAGTTCATAGGCTAAATGGCACATAAAATACGGTTTTGTCTTCGGTAAACGTGGAAGCGATCGACACCAAACGGTCCGGACAAAGAGCACTGGTGCACAATTAGACACAAAACATCGACGATCCCACCCAGCCCCCTGGCCATCGATGGAGATTGCAGAAGTTGTAATATTAAAAACATGATGATGTATGGCGAGCCTTCGGATGTTCTTAGACTAAATGGCACGTAAAATACGGTTTCGTCTTAGGTAAACGCGGAAGGGATCGACACCAAACGGTCCGGACAAAGAGCACCGGTACACATTTAGACACAAGTCAACGACAATCCAGGCCAGTCGCCCTGGCCATCGATGACGATTGCAGAAGCCGTTTCATCCGAAACATAATGATGTCCTGGTGGACCCTCGAAGGTTCTTAGACTAAACGGCACGTAAAATGCGGTTTCGTCCATGCCGATTGAAACGTAACATCGAGGCTTCGGTCGAGACGACGACCGGCAGCTTTCAGCGGTCCGCATTGACTCGAACGGTCGGACGTTTGCTTTGATCGGCTCGGAAAGGGGCCGACAAGAGAGCCACGGGATGAGAGAGAAAGAGAGAAACGGTGAGCGCGCATGTGCGGCGGCCAGGTATAGTTAAATGTGGGAGCGCCTCGGGTCGGACATAATTTTGTGTTGGGCTGCAGGTTAAACTGGCGGCAGGCAGGCAGGTTGGAGCGACCAAAGGAATGCCGCGGGAGTAGAAGAGAGCAAAGAGAGTGGCCCACCCGTTTCACCTTCGTCCGCCCTCGGCCGGAACTTCCCACTACTCCTCGCCTGCAATCCCGTTCTCCACTTCCTCTCCTCGTGGCGCTTGCACCCTCGGGGGGAGCGAACACGGATCAGCCTCTTTCAACCCTACCGCGGTCTTCCCTTGATGTCCCAAGAGGGACGTCATAGCGCCCTCAATGGCCCTGCTCTCGGCTGTGTCGCGGGTTGCCACCCCAAAGGGATTAGGTATTCCGAATCTCGAGAAACTAATAATCCGTGAAAATGCCGATCACGGTTCCCCGCAATTACTCACGAAACGGTTAGAACATGAAAACTGGCCAATCGGTATGATTGGATAGCGGATTGCCACAGAGTAAAGTTATCGGAGTCATCGTTACGGTATTAGGTAATCATCCGGTGTTTTGGATTTTCCGGACGTAAGCCCTAGCATTCCGTGCGCGAAAAATTATGCATTTTGAATTCATAGGGACTTTACAAACTTTAAAGGAAAAATTTGTAAAGAGGAGCTTATTGTCTGCTTGGGTACATCCAACCATTAAGGTGAAGTGAAACATCCTTCAAATCAGTCGATTCGAATACAACACTTTTTTTAAGGGTATTAGACCAAACTGTCCGAAACCTTGACACATCACTCCTGATCATCTAAGAATTGTCCTGACACATTCAAAATTTGGATTTTTCAACCAAATTTTTAAACTCAGTCCAGACCAGAACCAAAATGGCGTCGAGCTCTCATATTTCGATCGATATACAATTATCAAAGGCTCTGATATGAGAATCGAAAGGGTCAGGACAATTTTACGACAATTTATAACACTCTGGTAATCGATAAACTCGCATTTGAACGGGATGAAGGCAAAAAAGTGTTGTATACGCTTCTTTGCTAAAACGATGGAAATACGAGGTCTCGGAGTGAAAATTTAATTGACCTGGAAATCACAGATGGCGCAGGGGGTCCCTCCGCAGTCAATTAGGGCCCCAGAAGGCATGAATCCAGAGGATTTCTGGAGTTTTACTTCGATTTCTTTATAATTATTGTACGAAAAC
>NW_019394990.1:0-37711 GCF_000612105.2 Orussus abietinus | reverse complement strand
TAGAGATAATATTCTAAAGTAAGCGTTTTGCAAATATTTCAAATGTCTGGTAAATATTTACAAAATGTAGGATATTCGTTAAATATATAGAAAATATAGGAGAAATATTTTGTGCTACCAGGGTTCATGGAGTATCGGTCACTTGCCATTTTTCCCACGGCGCTCGTCACGGGAAGCAGTCCAGGCCTTGCCATTAACATAAGGAATTCCTGATTAATTCCCGCGGGACCAATCGAAGGCGTGTGCGCGCGCGCACGGGCCGATTCTCACGGCGGCCGCGAGAGGGCGAGAGAGACGCCGCCGAGGAGTCGAACCTCAAAGGGAAGAAGGAGAGGAAAAGGGAGAAGTGCCCGCAGCGCGTTTCGCTTCGTGTCGAACCGGTAATTAGTGCTTCGGGTACTTTTGAGCCGCGTCGGCCCGGGCATTCACGAGAATTCGTCACGTCTCGGTCCGGCCATTAGTACTCACCTTATGGGTGCATCGAGACCCCAGCTGGATGGATCTCTTTTGGCAACAATGGAACGATGCGTCCGAGTGACGGTGAATATTAAGGTGAAGTGAAACACGTCGAGGAACTTGATCCACGTCGATAAAGAAGATTTTTTTAAATGCCTACGTTGCCGACGTTGGTTTTTATATCGACAGCTGGGTAGAATTATATTGGGTATTGTACCAAATGGCATACTCCCCCTGTCGTTTTCGTACAATAATTATAAAGAAATCGAAATAAAACTCTAGAAATCCTCTGGATTCATGCTTTCTGGGGCCCTAATTGACTGCGGAGCGACCCCCTGCGCTATCTGTTATTTCCAGGTCAATTCAATTTTCACTCCGAGACCTCGTATTCCCATCGTTTTAGCAAAGAAGCGCATACAACACTTTTTTTGCCTTTATCTCGTTCAAATGGGAGTTTATCGATTACCAGAGTGTTCTAAATTGTCGTAAAATTGTCCTGACCCTTTCGATTCTCATATCAGAGCCTTCGATAATTGTATACTGATCGAAATATGAGAGCTCGACGCCATTTTGGTTCTGGTCTGGACTGAGTTAAAAAATTTTTTTGAAAAATCCAAATTTTGAACGTGTCAGGACAATCGTGAAGGCATCTGATATGAGAAACGAAAGGGTCAGGACAATTTTACGACAATTTAGAACACTCTGGTAGTCGATAAACTCGCATTTGAACGGGATAAAGGCAAAAAAAGTGTTGGATACGCTTCTATGCTAAAACGATGGGAATACGAGGTCTTGCAGTGAAAATTTAATTGACCTGGAAATCACAGATGGCGCAGGGGTCCCCTGTGCAGTCAATTAGGGCCCCAGAAAGCACGAATCCAGAGGATTTCTGGAGTTTTACTTCGATTTCTTGACATTTATTGTATGAAAACGAAAGGTGAAGTACGCCATTTGGTACAATATCCAATAGAATTCGACACAGCTGTCAATATGAAAACGAACGTCGACAACATAGGCATTTAGAAAAATCTTCTTTATCGACGTCGATCAAGTTCCTCGACGTGTTTCACTTCACCTTAAGCAATATTGTTTTTCTACTTAGGTCAAGACTTGTCGCGATGTAACATATGATCCAGAAACATGAGAAAAATAAGCACGTAACACGATGGAAATGCGTCCTTTAAAACGAAGGAAAACTCACCGACAATATTCAGCACCGTCATCGCGCGGACACGAAACCACGAACTTGGGATAAAAGGAATAAGAGGGATAAAGGATTGAAGACACCCGGGGATGAAAGGAGTCCGTAACAAGGAATACCTCGGTTAGAAGTAATTAGAGACACTCCGGTGGTCGGCGGCGAGTTAAAAGAATCGTACCTTGCTGCCGAACATAAATTCTCTCGCTCAAATATTTGAGTCTCCGTGCGAGAAGGTTCCTTCCTTTTCGGCATCGACGCCATAAAACTTGCGATGGAAAGCGAGAATTCTGCCAACCGACGTATCTAGCCATGCGCCGTTAACAAAGAAGCAAATTCGCAAAAGTAAAACCGACGAATTCATAATTTGGCGGTGGCGTACTTGGACATACGGGAATGTAGTCAGAAATAATCTGTCCTAGGACGTACTTTTAATATGACATGCAAAGGCGCTGAGAAATTTAATCGAGGTTAATAAATTAAAATCCATCTATACCCTTTTTGGTGGTGACGCCATTTTGAATACTTAAAAAGTAATGTTAACTTGTAATGTTAACAATTTATATTGTGGCATTAATGATTTTAGCTAGATCAATATTATTTTTAATAAATTATTATTCTAATTTTTTTCTATTTACGTTGATTATGTTAATAGTATTTTTAACGATAACATAAGCTGACGCATCCCGTTACCGACATTTATATTCATGTTGAAGACTTTTTCAGTCTACGTAGGGAATTAGACGAAATGAAGGGTTCCATATGTCATTTCAGTAAAGTAATGTTGATGAGATCGATGTAAAACTGTTGGAATCCCAGAAATTCATTATTCTAATGACTGTTTAGGACCAGCGTCGCCATCTGTGTCGTTTAGCTGTAACTAAATTTTTGCTCTAAAAACGCGTTAGCTCCGAGACAAGCCAACATTCTCTTGCAATCGCTGGCGAAAGTATTTTCCATATTTTCCCATCTGACTTTGTAATATTCCATGTCTAAGGTATTCTAAATTGTTCGAGCTAGGTCCTGGAATTCTTCATTTTCGATTCTAAGCCTCCAAGAAGCGTAAAACATCGAAAATGTGCCCGGACCACGCCATGTTGGTTCCAGTCCATCATAAGTAAATAAAGTTTTGATGAAAAATGAAATTTCGTGAATTTCAGGATGTACTTTAGGGCCTCCATATTCCCATGGTAAAATTCAAAACGAATCGGTACACCCATTTCGGAGAATACTTCCACCATCGATTTGATCACTCAGATATATACAGGCTGTATCATCTTGACATAACACCTTAAGGTGATATGAAAGGCGCTGAGAAATTTAATTAAGGTCGATAAATTAAAATCCATCTACACCCTTTTTGGTGGTGATATCATTTTGAATACTTAAATAGTAACATAAGCTGACGCATCCCGTTACCGACATTTATATTTATGTTGAAGTCTTTTACAATTCACGTTGAAAATTATACGAACTGAAGCGATTCATATGTCATTTCAGTAAAGCAATAATGATGAGATCGATGTAAAACTGTCGTAATCCCAGAAATTCATTATTCTAGCGACTGTTTAGGAGCAGCGTCGCCATCTGTGTCGTTTAGCTGTAACTAAATTTTTGCTCTAAAAACACGCGTTAGCTCCGAGACAAGTCAGCATTCTCTTGCAATCGTTGGTGAAAGTATTTTTCATATTTTCCAATCTGATTTTGTAATATTCTATTTCTAAGGTATTCTAAATTGTTCGAGCTAGGTCCTGAAATTCTTCATTTTCTACTCTACGTCTCCAAGAAGCGCAAAACATTGAAAACGTGCCCGGACCACGCCGTGTTGGTTCTAGTCCATGATAAGTAAATAAAGTTTTGATGAAAAATGAAATTTCGTGAATTTCAGGATCTACTTTAGGGCCTCCATATTCCTGTGGTAAAATTCGAAACGAATCGGTACACCCAAATCGGAGAACACTTTTGCCAACAATTCGACCTCTCAGATATGTGTAAGCTGACTCTTTCATATCACCTTATCGGTGTCAAATTGTTAAGGTGAAGTGAAACCCCCTTCAAATCAGTCGATTCGAAAACAACATTTTTTTTAAGGGTATTAGACCAAACCATCCGAAACTTTGACACACCACTCTTGATCATCTAAAAATTTTCCCGACACATTCAAAATTTGGATTTTTGGACAAAATTTTTCAACTTAGTACAATATACAATTATCGAAGGCTCTGATATGAGAAACGAAAGAGTCAGGACCATTTTACGACTCTGGTAATCGATAAACTCACATTCGAGCGGGATAAAGGCAAAAAAAGGGTTTTATTCACTTCTATGCCAAAACGATGGGAATACGAGCTCCGGAAGTGACAATTTAATTGATCTGGAAATCACAGATAGCGCAGAGAGTCCCTCCTCAGTCAATTAGGGCCCCAGAAAGCATGAATCCAGAGGATTTCTGGAGTTTTACTTCGATTTCTTGATATTTATTGTACGAAAACGACAGGTGAAGTATGCCATTTGGTACAATACCCAATATAATTCGACCCAGCTGTGAATATAAAAACGAACGTTGGCAACGTAGGCATTTAGAAAAATCTTCTTTATCGACGCTGATCAAGTTCCTCGACGTGTTTCACTTCACCTTAAGTTCACCAGCTCATTTTCTCTCGGTGCAGTTTCTTTCGGCATCCATTTTCGTTCAGTCGCACTTTCTCGGGGGTTTCTCGCTCGACCTTCTCCACGGCAAATTTTAGATTGGAAGATATTTTATCCACCGTCCCGTTTCTTATCCGCCTCCTTCCTTCCACGGAGCGCGTATTCCCGTTCGGTACCGGCCTGGAGCAGAGATACCCGAGGGATGAATCATCTCACCGGGAGACCGCAGACGGCACATCCGCCCGACTAGAACGGGACAGCGAATTTGCTCCTTTTTCGTCGTTTTCCTTCCCTCCTTCCTTTTTGCCAAGCATCCCCGAAATCCGGACTTCTCTCTTCCGCTCTCCGTTAAACCAAGCCGAGTCTTTCCTCTTCTTCCGCCCTGCCTCTTCTACTCGACCCCCTTTCTGGATCGCGCTCCCATTTCGGCCTCTTCCTTTCCGTTTTCCTCACTTTTGCTCCCCACGATTTCCCTTCTCTTCCGTGCATTGATCCCAGGACGTCGTCTCAAGAAACGCTGACCCGAATGAATGCTCCAAATCTTTGGCTGCACCCAACGTCTTTGCTCATCCTCCGGTCGTGGCGCAGCTCTTAAGAATAATCATTGCCACGTGGTGAAACTTTCTTCATTTATCTAGAAGGCCTTTCAAATCTACTACACATTTGTGTGACAGTTTGGAGTTTACATACCGAGACGACACCCGTGCCCTTGCGAGTTCGTTGTGTTCCGTATTGACGACTTGGAGATTTCTTTATATGTAGATAAGCATTATTGTAAAAGGAAATAAATGATAGAGTGTTTGCGTTTTTCAAACATGTTGAATTATAACAAAAATAAATTCAACTTGTCTATTTACGGGCATTAAATTAAGGTGAAGTGAAACACGCCGAGGAACTTGATCGACGTCGATGAAGATGATTTTTCTAAATGCCGACGTTACCGACGTTGGTTTTTATATTGACAGCTGTGACGAATTATATTGAATATTGTACCAAATGTCATACTCCACCTGTCGTTTTCGTAAAATAAATATCAAGAAATCGAAGTAAACGCCAGAAATCTTCTGGATTCATGCTTTCTGGGGACCTAATTAACTGCAGAGGGACACCACTGCGCCATCTGTGATTTTCAGGTTAATTAAATTTTCACTCCGAGACCCTCGTATTCCCATCGTTTTAGCATAGAAGCGCATACAACACTTTCTTTGCCTTTATCCCGTTCAAATTCGGGGTTGATAGAGGTTTTTTGGTGTTTAACCCTTTCGTTACCTTGGACGAGATATCTCGCGACCCAATACTGGCCGATTAACGCTTTTGACGAGATATCTCGCGACCCGATACTGGCCGATCAATGCTTTTGACGAGATATCTCGCGACCCGATACTGGCCGATCAACGCTTTTGACAAGATATCTCGCGACCCGGTAGTAGCCGATCAACGCTTTTGACGAGATATCTCGCGATCCGGTAGTAGCGGATTAACGCTTTTGACGATAATCTAGCTTTCTAGCACCAATATTTTGACATTCTAGATGAATATATTTTATAACTAATTCTATTCGTATAGCTAAAAGGAAGAAATAAATACAGCTACTACCGGATCGCGAGATATCTCGTCAAAAGCGTTGATCGGTCAGTATCGGGTCGCGGGATATCTCGTCAAAGCGTTGATCAGCCAGTATCGGGTCGCGAGATATCTCGTCAAAAGCGTTGATCGGCCAGTATCGGGTCGCGAGATATCTCGTCCAAGGTAACGAAAGGGTTAAGATAGGACCTGTCTGCAGAGCTTTGTCTACGAGTCCGAGGTCCAGGATGAAACACCATCCAATAAATTCACATTTCCATAAAATCTGACGCTCCTTCATGAGCTTTTTGGCTCGTGCTCCACGTGGAAGTAACTTGCGCCACTTCTTGCTAGAACAACTTGCATTTGCGGGTACAAATCAACCTGCAGCAAACTTCTTGCCGCAGGTCGCTCTAGCAAGTTCCTGCAAGACGACTTGCGAGAGTGACTTGCTTTGCCGGGTACACGGTAGTCACAAACTTGCTGCAATTTTACTTCAGAGTGTGATATTCGGGATTGAAAGGGTCATTCAACATGTATGTACAGTAGGCACCCCCACATCGGAAATATGGAATGAAACCTATTGGAGAATTTAGTGCTTTTTTAGTGCTATTTTAGTGCTACAACCTCGATTTTAGTGCTCCACCCCTTATACCGAAAATCGGTGGGGGTGCTGAGTTCACTCTGCACCCCCACCGATGTAGCACTAAAATGTTACTAAAAAAGCACTAAATTCTCCAATAGGTTTCATTCCATATTTCCGATGTGGGGGTGCCTACTGTACATACATGAAATGCAACGAAACATCCAAAATATGTACGAATCCGCTCGCGACTTGCAGCACGAATTTCAGGATCGATCCGAAATCGACTTGCACAACTGTTGAACCATCTGATTGGAGTGGGGCGGCCTGAAGAACATTTGAGCAACATTTGGCCATGGACAATGTGAGGCACTCTTTCTCGAAGGGGCGTCCTGCACGTGGTCAGAAATTAGTTAAAAAAAGAACTCGGAATTTATGACCCCGATCAGGGAGGTCTTGAAAGTGGCCACTTAAGGGTCTGCCATGGCGACGTATTTCCAAAGGTGCGTAAAGCTGGTACCCCCACCTTTACAAAATTCAAATTTCTTTGTCTTAACATTAAGCATAAAAAGTTACAACTTCTTCCATGCCATCGGGTAGTTACCTCTTGTGGAATTATTTATGGGGGTGGGTTTGGGATCTTGGAGGTTGAGCACAAAATTCGGCGCTATGATATTCGAATAGCACATAATTCAGAAAGTAATTTAAGTATATAAAGTTTCAATTTTGTCCACGCCATCGGGTAGTTACCTCTTGTGGAATTTTTGATGGGGGTGGGTTTGGGACCTTGGGGGTTGAGCACAAAATTCGACGCTATGATATTCGAATAGCACATAATTCTGGGAGTAATTTAAGCATATAAAGTTTCAATTTTCTCCGCGCCATCGGGTAGTTACCTCTAGTGGAATTTTTTATGGGGGTGGGTTTGGGACCTTGGGGGTTGAGCCCAAAATTTGGCGCTATGATATTCGAATAGCACATAATTCTGAGAGTAATTGAAGTATATAAAGTTTCAATTTTCTACACGCCATCGGGTAGTTACCTCTAGTGGAATTTTTGATGGGGGTGGGTTTGGGATCTTGGGGGTTGAGCACAAAATTCGGCGCTATGATATTCGGATAGCACATAATTCTGGGAGTAATTTAAGCATAAATAGTCTGAACTTTTTCCGCGCCATCGGGTACTTACCTCTTGTGGATTTTTTAATGGGGGTGGGTTTTCAGACTTAGGGGTGGAAATTTTAATTTATGAATATGATTTTGGAAGAGCACATAATTTGCTGATAAGTTTTCATCTATTTTTGATTATTTAAACACTTTTTTTAATGGTGGGGGTGCTAGCTTTATTAGTACCCAGCACCACTACAGAATACCTCACCCTCAAGTAAAATGGCTTGAATTACTTGAAATCATATGGAAATCAGCTAGTAGTCGCAAGCAGAAATTCCAGGAAAATTATTGGAAATCGTCGAGCACTGTCACAATTTTCAACGACCCTTGTTACTCACTCGTATCGTTGTATATCATATGAAATCAAAGGCAATGGGTTCTTAAGAAGGAAACGATGGTGTCCTGACTCGGGATATCATGGATTTTAACACTTGAAATCATATGGAAATGGTAGCCGCAAGCAAAAATCCCTGGAAAATTATTGGAAATCATCGAGCACTGTCACAATTTTCAACGACCCTTGTTACTGACTCGTATTGTTGTTTATCATATGAAATCAAAGGCAAGCGGCTCTTAAGAAGGAAACAATGGTGTCCTGACTCAGGAAATCATGGATTTTAACGCTTGAAATCATATGGAAATCAGCTGGTAGCCGCAAGCAGAAAATCCTGGAAAATTATTGGAAATCATCGAGCACTGTCACAATTTTCAACGATCATTGTTACTGACTCGTATCGTTGTTTATCATAAGAAATCAAAGGGAATCGGCTCTTAAGAAGGAAACAATGGTGTCCTGACTCAGGAAATCATGGATTTTAACGCTGGAAATTATACGAAAATCTGCTGGAAATTGCAAACAAAATTACTGGAAATCATTGGAAATCACTGAGCACTGTCGCAATTTTCAACAACCCTTGTTACTGACTCGTATCGTTGTTTATCATATGATATCAAAGGTAAGCGGCTCTTAAGAAGGAAACGATGGTGTCCTGACTCAGGAAATCATGGATTTTAACCCTTGAAATCATATGGAAATCAGCTGGTAGCCGCAAGTAGAAATCCCAAGAAAATGATTGGAAATCATGGAGCACTGTCACAATTTCAGGGTCGAACATCCCTTATTACCGAATCGTATTGTTATTTATCATATGAAATCAAAGGCAATCGGCTCTCAGAGAAGGAAATCGTTTTCACTGATTTCCAAGTGAATAGCCCCTCGTGCATTGGTTTACCATTCATGAACTGTAAGACAAAAAAATCTGCCATGATACATTGCCACGGATTTTATGACTACTTCTGCCAGAATATTTCTTTTTCTTCGTAAACCGGAAAGAAAGGCGGCTTGCAAGCTCTTCTTTTGGCGTTCTGCTTCCTATCCATCTACGTTTGAAATTACAGAATCTGTAATAAAGCAATCAACAAGCTGCATTCATTATATTCCCACGAGTGTTCTTGAAAAAGCTCCAGGCACTCGACCGTCGCGACGTCCGGATAATTGCATAAAATGCAAGCGATTAACGTCTTTACTGGAAGTGCATTCAGGAATCTTTCCCTTCAATACGTTCACCGAAATTTGCAATTCCTCTTTGTAATCCTACAAAATCCTCTTCTTCGTTCAATCTCCTGGTCAACTATGCTACACGTACAAAGTCTGGTCCGTGTCATTGGAACTAAAATTTACTTACATTTTTAACGATATTACTGCACATACGAATTTCAACAGTTCTGACAACTTGGCGGATAAAATTAAACATCAGAATTATATAAATTTAAGCATGCGTATATAGGTGGAAAACAATTGTAATCGTAACTGAAAATTTCAGCGTATACGTCTCTGTAACTTGATAAAAATAAATGTAGTACGAGAGATATTTATTGGTTACAAACTCAGTCAAAATCCTCTTTAGTAGGGAACGGAACCTTTGGAACTGACTGCTTTCTGATCAAATCAAATTGCACGCTTCGATTCGAGTTGCCGTTAACAGAGTTCTTTTACTCGAGTCATCGACTCGAGTTGGCAACGTTCGAATAACGCGAGTCGATTAAGTACTCACCTCGTTACATCGCTTCGACTCGAGTCGCCGTTATTCGGATCATTTCAGCCGCCAACTCGCCAGGACCTAGACTTGTCGCACCGAATATATGCGGCATCAAGTCGTTGACTCGAGTTGGAAATGTTCGAATAACTCGAGTCGATCACACATTCAACTCGTTATATCGCTTCGACTCGAGTCGTCGCTAATCCAGTCGTTTCAGCCGGTAACTCGCCAGAACCTCGACTCGTCGCACCGAATATATGCGGCATCGAGTCGTCGACTCGAGTTGGCAATGTTCGAATAACTCGAGTCGATCAAGTATTCAACTCGTTATATCGCTTCGATTCGAGTTGTCGCTAATCCAGTCGTTTCAGCCACCAACTCGCCAGGACCTCGACTCGCCGCACCAAATATATGCGGTCATCGAGTCAATGACTCGAGTTGGCAGTGTTTGAGTAACTCGAGTCGATCAAATACTCGACTCGTTATATCGCTCCGACTCGAGTTGTCGCTAATCCAGTCGTTTCAGCCGGCAACTCGCCAGAACCTCGACTCGTCGCACCGAATATATGCGGCATCGAGTCGTCGACTCGAGTTGGCAATGTTCGAATAACTCGAGTCGATCAAGTATTCAACTAGTTATATCGCTTCGATTCGAGTCGTCGCTAATCAAGTCGTGGTACTCGCCAACTCGCCATAGACTCGACTCGTCGCACCGAATATATGCGGCATCGAGTCGTCGACTCGAGGGCAATGTTCGAATAACTCGAGTCGATTTCGACTCGTTACGTACTTCGACTCGAGTCGTCGTTAATCGAGTGGTTTTACTCGCCAACTCGCCATAGACTCGACTCGTCACACCAAACATATTTCTTCTTCTTCATCTTCTTCTCAACGCTATTGACGATATATCTCGCGATCCGGTAGTAGCCGATCAACGCTTTTGACGAGATATCTCGCGATTCGGTAGTAGCGGATTAACTAGATTATCGTCAAAATCGTTAATCCGCTACTACCGGATCGCGAGATATCTCGTCAAAAGCGTTGATCGGCTACTACCGGGTCGCGAGATATCTCGTCAAAAGCGTTGATCGGCCAGTATTGGGTCGCGAGATATCTCGTCAAAAGCGTTGATCGGCTACTACCAGGTCGCGAGATATCTCGTCAAAAGCGTTGATCGGCCAGTATCGAGTCGCGAGATATCTCGTCAAAAGCGTTGATCGGCCAGTATCGAGTCGCGAGATATCTCGTCAAAAGCGTTGATCGGTCAGTATCGGGTCGCGGGATATCTCGTCAAAAGCGTTGATCAGCCAGTATCGGGTCGCGAGATATCTCGTCAAAAGCGTTGATCGGCCAGTATTTGGTCGCGAGATATCTCGTCTAAGGTAACGAAAGGGTTAAAATCCATGATCTCTAGAGTGAATAACCCCTCGCTGTAAATTCTATATCTGCGCGCGATAAGACACCAAGTCCACGCGGGAGAGTAGAAGAATACTTGATTCGAATGCGGGGAGCGAAATTAGCGGGCATTGTATTCCCGATAAATTCGTCGGTCAAGGTGGCCATGGTCGACGACTCGATTGTCGAGAGTTTTTGAAAACTCCGACGAGAGTCGCCAGGGCGCAGACGCGTCCGTTGAAAACCGGCCGTCTCGTCGGTGTTTGCGCGTGAAACGACAAAGGAGTTAATGAATGAACTTCCTGCGGTGCGATCGCTGGTACAGCGATTAAAATAATTAAAATGCCCTCAATGGCTGGAATTTAAATTGCAGAGGTGGAAGGCGGGATAGAATGAATACCGGAAGCCAGAGCCTCTGTGTATGCGACGGCCGAAACGAATAAACGAATGTTATGCGATGTCGAAAATCGAGCTCTTGGACGCTCTGTGGAAGATTAATCGGCTTAAGGTGAAGTGGAACACGTCGACGAACTTGATCGACGTCGATAAAGAAGATTTTTTTAAATGCCTACGTTGCCGACGTTGGTTTTTATATTGACAGCTGGGTCGAAGTATATTGGGTATTGTACCAAATGGCATACTCCACCTGTCGTTTTCCTACAATAATTATAATCAAATCGAAGTAAAACTCCAAAAATCCTCTGGATTCATGCTTTCTGGGGCCCTAATTGACTGCAAAGGGACCCCCTGCGCCATCTGTGATTTCCAGGTCAATTAAATTTTCACTGCGAGACCTCGTATTCCCATCGTTTTGACACAGAAGCGCATACAACACTTTTTTTGCCTTTTTCCCGTTCAAATGCGAGTTATCGATTACCAGAGTGTTCCAAATTGTCGTAAAATTGTCCTGACTCTTTCGATTCTCATATCAGAGCCTTCGATAGTTGTATATTGATCGAAATATAAAAACTGGACGCCATTTTGGTTCCGGTCTGGGCTGAGTTAAGAAATTTTGACCAAAAATCTAAATTTTGAATGTGTCAGGACAATTCTTCGATGATCAGGAGTGATGTGTCAAAGTTTCAAACAGTTTGGTCCAACACCCTTAAAAAAAAGTGTTGTATTCGAATTGACTAATTTGAAGGGGGTTTCACTTCACCTTAAGGTGAAGTGGAACACGTTGAGGAACTTGATCGACGTCGATGAAGAAGATTTTTCTAAATGCCTACGTTGCCGACGTTGATTTTTATATTGACAGCTGTATCGAATTATATTGGGTATTGTACCAAATGGCATACTCCACCTGTCGTTTGCGTACAATAAGTATAAAGAAATCGAAACAAAACTCCAGAAATCCTCTGGATTCATGTTTTCTGGGGCCCTAATTGACTGCAGAGGGACTCCCTGCGTCATCTGTGATTTCCAGGTCAATTAAATTTTCACTCCGAGACCTCGTATTCCCATCGTTTTGACACAGAAGCGCATACAACACTTTTTTTTGTCTTTATCCCGTTCAAATGCGAGTTTATCGATTATCAGAGTGTTCTAAATTGTCGTAAAATTGTCCTGACCCTTTCGATTCTCATATCAGAGCCCTCGATAATTGTATATTGAACGAAATATGAGAGCTCGACGCCATTTTGGTTCTGGTCTGGACTGAGTTAAAAAATTTCTTTGAGAAATCCAAATTTTTAATGTGTCAGGACAATTCTTAGATGATCAGAAGTGATGTGTCAAAGTTTCGGACAGTTTGGTCTAATACCCTTAAAAAAAAGTGTATTCGAATCGACTGATCTGAAGGATGTTTCACTTCACCTTAACTAAGTATGCGTATCGCTACGATATCTTATCGATATTTATTTTTCTGTTTAAGGCCTGTGTGGTGTGTTGTAAATATTTACAAGCTTTCTCTATTTACTCCACTTTAACTATTCGTTAACGGAGCAACCCTCGTTAGGATTACATTCTCTCCATCATGTACAATCATATGTACATGAATTATCAGTAAAGCTAAAAAGATACATGAATTGAGAGAACACTGAAAAGACCATTAATTAAACGTCTACTTATAACTCCGCTAGATTAGATAACGGTTTGAATACACTCGTAGAAACCTTATCGATACAATTGACGGCACCTTTATTATCAGTGATAATGCCAATTTCACCCGATACGGCATTAAAAACGCAGAACTTGATAAATTCGGTAGACAGTTAGGCATTATTTTTTTCAAGATCTCTGTCGCAAGAGGAACGTGATGTTTCTTGAAATTCAAGAGCGGGAAATATAGGTAATCGCGGTTATTTGATTTGACATGACATTACCGTAGTCAACATAATACATAGAATTACTAAAAGTTCTGTAAGAAAATAGGATCAAAAACATTCTCTTATAGAACCAGCATCCTAAACGATCCAAAAGAGGTGTGCGAATCCGTATCACGGATCAAATTGCGGGTTTAAGGGAAAATTACATTTCTTTATTTCGACCTGTACACATATTTCGGTCGAATGTTCAACGCAAGGAGACGTTCGACATCTCAGGAATGTTCCTTCATTTACATTTTTGACATTAAAACTGTTTAAAAAATCGATGGAAATTTTCAAGAAATAATAGCATCCAATGAAGTACATAACATATATCCAAATTGATCCATTTCTACATTCTGACAACTAAAATGGAGTTACGGTCAGAGTTACGGTCATACAATTATTCATCTCCATGTTTTAGATGATTAGTAAATTTCAGCATTTGTAAACTCATTATTAGTAAATTTCATTCATCATTAGTAAATTTCAGCATTGTCACCTAAAATGGAGTACGGTCAGAGTAATGATCGTACAATTATTCATCTCCATGTCTTAGATGTTTAGTAAATTTTAGCATTTGTAAATTCAGTATTAGTAAATTTCAGCATTGACACCTAAAGTGGAGTTACGGTCATACAATTATCCATCTCCATGTCTTAGATGATTAGTAAATTTCAGCATTTGTAAATTCATTATTAGTAAATTTCATTCATCATTAGTAAATTTCAGCATTGTCACCTAAAATGGAGTTACGGTCAGAGTTACGGTCATACAATTATCCATCTCCATGTCTTAGATGATTAGTAAATTTCAGCATTTGTAAATTCATTTACAGTAAATTTCATTCATCATTAGTAAATTTCAGCATTGACACCTAAAATGGAGTTACGGATAGAGTTACGGTCATACAATTATTCATCTCCATGTCTTAGATGATTAGTAAATTTCAGCATTTGTAAATTCATTTATAATAAATTTCATTCATCATTAGTAAATTTCAGCATTGACACCTAAAATGGAGTTACGGATAGAGTTACGGTCATACAATTATTCATCTCCATATCTTAGACGATTAGTAAATTTCAGCATTTGTAAATTCATTTTTCAGTAAATTTCATTCATCATTAGTAAATTTCAACATTGACAGTTAAAATGGACTTATGGTCAGAGTTACGGTCATACAATTATCCATCTCCATGTCTTAGATGATTAGTAAATTTCAGCATATAGTATTCTGGTGACTACCGTTTCCTAAATCTATAAAGAAAATGTTCTACTAACGCGATCACCGAGAACGCGTCAAAAACTTAATTCTTTCAAATCTCGATCATCTTGAACTTCCTAGAATCCTACAATGTATCAGCACCAATTCAATCAGCGTCGATACAGTAATACAACTTTTGTGGCGGAAAGATGACAGTGACATCGTTATCCTTGGTAACAAGGAGCGATGCCAAAGATCGACTTTGTAAGCTGTTAGTTGCAGTGCAACTAGTTCTTCTAATTAAGGTGATATGAAAGGGTCATTCTATATATAAAAGGGCAATATATTTATAAGACTTTTCTCCAAGCAGGGTGCACCGAATCATTTGAAACTTCAGCACGTGATTATGGGGGCCCTAAGGAAGAACGCGACACTGATGAAATTTCATTCTTTAACAAAAAATTATTTACTTATCTCAGACCAAGGAAATACACATTTTTGAAAAATGAAATTTCATTCTTTAACAAAAAATTGTTTACTTATCTCAGACCAAGGAAATACACATTTTTGAAAAAAGAAATTTCATTCTTTAACAAAAAATTGGTTACTTATCTCAGACCAAGGAAATACACAGTTTTGAAAAATGAAATTTCATGTGAGTCATGTTCATCATTAGGGCCTCAATAACGATTCAATTAGTTCAACGCGACCAACAGAGAACAACCGATCCTCGAATTCTTACATGCATATTAAAACGGAATGGAATTAATGTAATTAATACTTCGAAAAACGAAGCTTGCTAAATATTTCTCCGAAGTTGAAAAGCTCCTTTTTAGCTTTTTAAAGAGACATTTTATGGATCGTAGATGGCAGTAATAGACGTGACTATAACATCTTACCAAGTTGCCATCTCGCATTTTTATCGATATTAAGATGGATTTATATAATTAACGGGAATTTAATTTCATGAGTAATTTTTGGTCTGGTAACAGAGAGCACGCGAGGACTCGACGTATCTTCAGGTACGTATAGCTGGCACCCCCACTTTTACAAAATTCAAATTTCTATATCTTAACATTGTATGCTCTTTATGTGCTAATTATATACTACATTCGCAAATTTTGTGCTAGCTCGGTTTTTGGAAAAAAATTAAATTTGTCTGCGGGGGTGCTAGGTACTCAAAAAGCTAGCACCCCCATCATACAAATTTCTGTATCTTAACATTGTTTGCTCTTTATGTGCTAATTATGTGCTACATTCGCACATTTTGTGCTAGCTCGGTTTTTGGAAAAAAATTGAATTTGTCTGTGGGGGTGCTAGGTACTCAAAAAGCTAGCACTCCCATCATAAAAAAAGTGGGCAGATAATCAAAAATAGGTGAAAATTTATACAGTTTCACTTAAAAGATTAAGTCCCCTCACGTGTAGACTCCTAAAAAATGGATTTGTATATAAGAGAAACTAAAATTTGAATTTATTTTAATAAAATGATGATGGCCAATGCTCAGAAAATATAAAAGTTAACAATACTTATTTCGTTGAATATTACGTGATTATAATTGGACGATGCTGTAACTGTGTTTGTGGCTGTTGAGAAAGAACATAAGCAGCAGCTTGCATGTACGGTAATTACTCTGTGATTTAAGGGGATGTGAAAGTGGCATCCGAAAGGTCAATCGTTCATGAAATTTTTCTACGAACTGAGTGTACCGAACCGTTTCAAACTTTACAGTATGAATGTAGAAGCTATAAGGAAGATCCTGACATCCATGAAATATCATTTCTTATTAAAAATTTTGGAAATATTTATAAACAAATTTTTAAGGAATTGAAATTTCATGAGTGCAAGGATCTTCCTTATAGCCTTCATATTCACATTGTAATGTTTTAAACTATTCGGCACATCCAGTTTGGAGGAATGATTTATAAACAAAACCTCTTCAACTCCACTTTTACATCCCCTTAAGGTGATATGAAAGGGTCAGCCTATATATACCTGAAAAGTCAAATCTTTGGGGAAAGTATTCTCCGATTCGTTTCAAATTTGACCACGGGAATATGGAGGCCTTAAAGTAGGTCCTGAAACTCAGAAATTTAATTTTTCATGAAAAATTAATTATTTACCATGGACTACAACCATCATGGCCTTGTCCGTGCACGTTTTCGATATATTACGTTTCTTGGAGACGTAGAATAGAAAGTAAAGAGTTTTAGGACGTAGCTTGAACAATTTAGAATACCATAGAAATGGAATATTACGGAGTGAGATGGGAAAATATGGAAAATACTTTCACAGACGATTGCAAGAAAATGCTGACTTGTGACGTGACTGACACGTGTTTTTAGAACAAAAATTTAGTTGCATCTAAACAACACAGATGGCGACGCTGGTCCTAAGCAGTCGTTAGAGTAATGAATAAGCGGGATTTCGACAATTTTACGTCGATCTCTTCATCGTGATTGTACAAAATGACATTACCATCGAAAACGATATAGATGAATTTAAATTTATCGACATCGATTATACTACTCAGCGCGTTTCATATCATCTTAAGTATTATGATTTGTAACCCCATTATTTTCAGTAGGTATTCATAAACTTAAGGTGAAGTGAAACCCCCTTCAAATCAGTCAGTTCGAATACAACACTTTTTTTTTAAGAATATTAAACCAAACTGTCCGAAACATTAACATATCTCTCCTGATTATCTAAGAATTGTCCTGACATGTTAAAAAATTTGGATTTTTTGACAAAAATTGTTTAACTGGGTCCAGACCAGAATCAAAATGCCGTCGAGCTCTCATATTTCGATCAATATACAATTATCGAAGGCTCTGATATGAGAAACGAAAGGGTCAGAACAATTTTACGATAATTTAGAACACTCTGGTAATCGATAAACTCGCATTTGAACGGGATAAAGACAAAAAAGTGTCGTATGCGCATCTATGCCAAAACTATAGGAATACGAGGTCTCGGAGTGAAAATTTAATTGACACGGAAATCACAGATGGCGCAGATGGTCCCTCTGCAGTCAATTAGGGCCCCAGAAAGCACAAATCCAGAGGATTTCTGGAGTTTTACTTCGTGAAGGAAATATTCCGAAGAGGCAAGGCAAATTATCGGAGGTCCATGGGCGGACCTATTCCCAGAATCATGGGCGAGGAAAGGCGAGAATGTTTACAAGATATGAGCATGGCCTAAACAACTGATGAGGCTAGACCAAGACGGTCCCTGCAAACAGTGGACGGGAGGCCCCTTGATCAAGGATCTTAGAACGAAGCACTTGGATCCATTTTTTATATACGCCTCCTCGAGGATCATATCTGCGGTTTTCAACAATTATCCAATTAATGTTCTGTAAATCTACAACACTGTAGACTCATTGAAGGAGGTGAAATTACCGAAGGCAAATCTACTACTGACAAGTCTATATTCTCGTAGATTCACAAATTATTAATCGTTAAAAATTATATATATATAAGCCTCGTGTAGAAATTGGTCCAACTGTTCCCTTCTATGATTCTTGACCAAGTGGCGTCCCGTCCACCGTTCGCAGGGACCTTCCTGGTCTAGCCGTATCAATCGTTTAGGCCATGCTCCTATCTTGTAAACAGTCTCGCCTTTCCTCGCCCATGATTCTGGCAATAGGTCCGCCCATGGACCTCCGATAATTTGCCTCTTCGAAATATTTCCTTCATCATTAACAGTGGTTTCGCTTCAGTAATTTCACCTCCTACATTCGATTTCTTTATAATTACTGTACGAAAGCGACAGGTGGAGTATGCCATTTGGTACAATACTCAATGTAATTCGACCCAGGCATTAACAAAAATCTTCTTTATCGACTTTGATCAAGTTCCTCGACGTGTTTCACTTCACCTTAAGAAATATATTTAGAGGCCACTTCCTCGACTTACGCAAATACTCGCGCACAGATCGGAGCGCGTGTTCAAAAAGGAAGTTAACCGAACACGCAATTCCATCTTCTCAAATAAACGTTTCCTGCGGATAAATAAATTTGTATTCCACGTGGGTAAATGGTATTCGCCGCAAGCGTCTCTTTATTCCGTCGGAGAAGACAAAGACGGCCGGGTGAACGATCGAATAAATGTTTACTCGGTTGAAATAAACATTTCTTGGTGTAATGGTGGAGGCAAGTCGCAACGCGCGCTCGCAGAAGTGTGAGAAACGACGAGTGCGCCATTTCCATACGAATGTATGGCCTCTCTTGGCCCTCTGTTGCCTCCAAGGCATTAAAGCCCATTTCTATGTGGCGCACACGAGCGCAATCCATTGTCGCCAACCATAGGCGGAGGCTGTCAAAAATGAAAGATCGACGAGGGACAAGGGCGAGCCGGAAGGAACCTGGTGGTCCAGGAACAATAGCCGATGATTGTCGGGCGAAACTATAAATGAAAATTGAATTTACGCGAGTGACACCTGCAACGACATTGGAGAGTGTCCGAATGATAATAAGTTACACGCAGAAAAATAATAAAATAATCTAAATATTTCTTTGTAACCTTTGCTAAATATCTCAAGCGACAGATTTTCTAAGATATGTTGTAGATTTCATTCGAAGATATTTGAAATATTTCTTGATAATCTCAATGACANAATGTCTCGTAAATATTTAAAAGATATACGATATTCGTTAAATATATAGAAAATATACGACAAATATCTTGTGCTACTAGGGAAATGTGGTATTCGTAATCAACGTAATCTCAGTACATTAGTTATCGTTTACAACAATTTCTTTAATTGTGACACCTGCAACGACATTGGAGAGTCTCCAAATGATAATAAGTTACACGCAGAAAAATAACAAAATAATCTAAATATTTCTTTGTAACCTTAGCTAAATATCTCAAGCGTCAGATTTTTTAAGATTTCTTGTGGATTTCATTCGAAGATATTTGAAATATTTCTTGATAATCTCAATGACATATTTAGTTTTAATAATTTAAAAACATATACAGAAATATTGTTTAACTTATTAACATAATAAAAATACATTTTTTTACCATCATGACTATTATTGGACACTTCATATGTTATCAAAAGACACGAGAAATTTTTCTAATATTTTCGTTCCGCTATTTTAATATGGGAGCAAAACGTGGGAATTTGATTTAAAATATTTCTAAAACGTTTATAATGTATTCGGCAGGTAATATTTAAAAAATACTTGTATTAAAATGAAACGAAATGTTTTGTATATCTGGTAGAAAAATATGAAAACACATGAAGCTAATATTACATAAATATTATGGAGATAATATTCTACAGTAAACGTTTGGCAAATATTTCAAATGTCTCGTAAATATTTAAAAGATATACGATATTCGTTAAATATATAGAAAATATACGACAAATATCTTGTGCTACTAGGGAAATGTGGTATTCGTAATCGACGTAATCTCGGTACTCTCAGTCAACGTAATCTCAGAATTTCCACATTATGTTCAACAGTTAGAACAATTTTTAGCCACATTAAAGCTACTTTAATGATTCTATTTTGTCCTGCACACATGTCACTGTAAGCTGTAATATATCTTTTACTTCTTAAATTTTTAACATGTTTTAGAAGGCATCAAGCTATTTCTTGAGCACCTCTTGGAACGGTTTCATTCCAAACGTACATGTTAACATTATTGTTATAAAAATTGTGAATACCCAAATTTAGAACGTACATATAGATTAGACTTAGGCCACTTTCAAAATGATCGTTTTAATTATTGACTAACTCTGAAACCCTATGTGTCCAAAATTATCGTATTTACTCGGAATATAATTAACCTCAAATGCTTTATTGATACATAACTTCAAGTTGTACGTGTAACTACGGGCAATCGAAAATAATTGACAAATGGACTTAGCCCACATTCAAAATAAACGGCTCAATTGAATATTGATCGAAATATGAGAACGACGCCATTTTGGTTCTGGCCTGGGTTCAGTTAAAAAATGTATTTTGTGAAATCCAAATTTTGAAAGTGTCAGGATAATACCTAGGTGCTCATGAGTCATGTGACAAAGTTTCAGACAATTCCATCCAATATCCTTTAAAAAAAGGGTCTTACTCGAGTCGACTGATTTGAGATAATAATAGTCAAATTGTCCTGACCCTTTTGTTTCTCATATCACAGTCTTCGATAATAGTATATTGATCGAAATATCAGAGCTCGGCGGCATTTTGCTTCTGGTCTGGGCTAAGTTCAAAAACTTTTTCCAAAAATCCATACTTTGAATGTGTCAGGACAATTCTTAGATGATCAGGAGTGATGTGTCAAAGTTTTGGACAGTTTGGTCTAATCCCTTTAAAAAAGTGTTGTATTCGATCGACTGATTTGAAGGGGGTTTCAACGATTTTGGCGGTAAAAACCAACAAGTATGGTTTAAACCGGTTAAGCCCATTGGGCTGTGCTTCTTGTAAAAAAAAAAAAAACTGGATTTATGCCAACCCTGTATCCATTCCAGATTTCCTTTATTGCGAAAAAAAGGAGGCCTCAGCCTTGGATGGACCTTCCATCTACATTTATAGGCAATATGGTTTTTCTAACGAGCACTAAATGAAACCGGCTGGCAGCACTTGATAGAGGTAAATCACGATCTAAAGCACGTTGCAGATTGTGGCTGTGTCCAAGAAATTATATAGCCTGGTAAGCCATGGACCAACCAAACGCCTCTATGAATGAAATCTGTCCAATAACTTGCACCTCAATAGTCCAAGTGAATCGTGTACATTGAAGGCCCACCCTAACCGAACACTGCTGCTACACAGGGTGTAATACAAATGGTGGACACGGTTTATAGTCACGACTTAAAGTACATTGTAGATAGTGGCTGTGTCCAAGAAATTATATAGACTGTCAAGCCATGGACCAACCAAACGCCTCTATGAATGAAATCTGTCCAATAACTTGCAGCCCACAAATCCAAGTGAACCGTGTGCATTGAAGGCCCACCCTAACCGGACACTGCTGCTACACACGGTGTAACACAAATGGTGGACACGGTTCATAATCACGACCTAAAGCACATTGCAGATAGTGGCTGTGTCCAAGAAATTATATAGACTATCAAGCCACGGACCAACCAAACGCCTCTATGAATGAAATCTGTCCAATAACTTGTAACCAACTAGTCCAAGTGAATCGTGTACATTGAAGGCCCGCCCTAATCGAACACTGCTGCTACACAGGGTATAACACAAATGGTGGACACGGTTTATAATCACGGCCTAAAGCACATTGCAGATAGTGGCTGTGTCCAAGAAATTATATAGACTGTCAAGCCATGGACCAACCAAACGCCTCTATGAATGAACTCTGTTCAATAACTTGCAACCCACTAGCAAAACTCAAACTTTATTTTAACAAAACGTCTCTACGGATGTCTAGCGAAGGATTGCGATGGATGCGACGCGTCTCCAAGGAGGTGTACATAAAGCTGGCATTCCCACTTTAGCAAAATTCCATAAAATTTGTTGCAGAATTTATTGCTATTTTATTGCGCAAAAAAAAATGTATTGCTCTTATAGTTTTTCGAAAAACTGTGGCGATGCCAGCTTTATATTAAGCTAGCATTGCCACATTATAAAAACAATAATACAGTAAATGTTGATAAAGGAGTCCGTTTAACGAATGCCCCGGTTCTTGATCCCTCCATGTACATAAACCTGGTATTAGCAATAAATTCTGCAACAAACTTTAATGAATTGTGCTAAAGTGGCAATGCCAGCTTTATGGACATGATCCCTTCGAGCTTTCGTTCCGTCGCCTCTCAAGGACTGAACCATCCTCGTCCTCGAGTTGTTTAGCTTTCCTCAAGAGCTGGATGGGGTGACGCGGTCCAGAGGAAAAGGAACACACCTTCAGAATGTTCAGATGTAAGAACAAACTCTCATACGCTTTTAGCAACGCAAATGTCTCACCGAAGAAAATCCTATAGGTATTAGTCAATTTAAATACTAGGTCTTCATCTTTCGTAAAAACTGCACATCCAGTTCCTGCTTCATACCCTACGATAATTTTGGTATTTAGATACAGTTTCTTCGTACTTTTTGATATTCTTTGTGTTGGGACTAATCCATAATTTAATAATTATGACGCTAGAATTACTTGGAATGCTCTCTGCAACGATCTGGGCGTTCTGTTTCTTCCGTATTTCAACTTCCGTTTATTCTTTCTCGTGTCTCTCATGTCATATAGCACCATTGATTCAGTCACGTATTATGCTCATAATTTAAATGGATGTCTAAACAGAAACTCTAGCGCTTCGCTCTCTTATCTACTACCGCGGTCCTTTAGCCCATGATTCGTTTACTTCTAGTCCTATAGCCCATTTTTGTTATTCCCCACCTAAGCCTTCTTAAACAACATTAACTTTTCCCCTTCTCAGTCCTCATTAACCAATCACTTTCGATTATCGATCCCACTTTAATTTCTCTACGCCTATCAGTAAACGCTTTGTAAAAAACTCCGCCCTAGAGGACAGCATCCGAAAGCGCTCTGGACCAAAGTTCCTCTGGGCATCTTCAGAATCAAATCTTCCACCGCGAGAGACGGACATCTCCTGCTCTCAGAGACAATCAAGTCTCACCGCGACTCCAAATAGTCACCCGCTAATTTGTACCGTGCGACCGCCGCCGTTCATAGTGTCATATTTTACAATTGTTATCGGACTTACTCGTTATTGTTAATGAACTATTTCTGTTACGAATTCAAGTCATGTGCCCGAACTCATAAAACCGACCTGACTCGAGATTTCGTCGAGAATTAGTCAGTCTTCAAATTTGGCTCTCACATCCAGTGCGACCCGCTTTCAGACTTTCTTTCGAACATCCGCAACACTTTGTCTGTTGTTTCTTTTATAGGTAAGGAATGGCAGGGTAAATCAACGTTCGAGATACAAACATCCCATAGAGGAGTTAGGCTTTTTTTTTTAACTTTGATTGGTACAAACGTTGTAAGTAGGCTTTTGGTATAGTTGGTAGCTCGATTTCTTGTTCGCAAAGCTCTTGCCCTGATTGGAGTACTTCAGGCCTTCAAAACTGCCACGTCCAGGGTTTTTAGTCGCTCATCTTTTTCATTGTTCTCGCGCTCAGGTTGCCAAGTGTCACTGAAGTGAAAAGAGTTCCCGATGCTACGAAAACAAACGAGCGTTCCGCATTTTCTCGAGGTAAAAAGGTGACTCGGTTTCCGTAACTTTCGAACGATTTTATTTGAAACGGCATCGCTGATAACGATGGCGCATCTAGGAAATTACGTTCCACTTGAAATTTCACAAAAGACACGATTTACCGTTGTCAATTTTGATATTGAAGATGCACCACGTTCTGGAAGGCCACTTAAAGCTGATGAAAACACAATAAAGGCATTAATTGATGCAAACCGGCGAATAACAACTCGTGAAATCGCCGAGAGATTAAATTTATCGAATTCGACCGTTTATGATCATTTGAAACGCCTAGGTTTAATCTCAAAGTTCGACATATGGATTCCTCGTGTTCTTACGGAAAGAAATTTGTGTCATCGCACTGACGTCTGTGATTTGTTTCTCAAACGTCAAGAAAATGATCCATTTTTGAAGCGCATCATCACTGGGGACGAGAAATGGGTTGTCTACGACAATGTTACACGCAAGAGATCATGAAGTAAAAAAGATGAACCGGCTCAAAGAACTTCGAAAGCCGAAATTCATCAAAAAAAGGTGATGGTATCTGTTTGGTGGGATGTCAAAGGAATCGTTTTTTTTTTTTTTTGAGATTCTACCGAACAACAAAACGATCAATTCTGAAGTGTACTGTCACCAGCTGGACAAATTGAATGATTCACTTAAACAGAAGAGACCAGCATTGATCAACAGAAAAGTGTAGTGTTTCACCAAGATAATGCGAGACCTCCTACAAGTTTCTTAACTCGCCAAAAGCTTCTACAGCTTGGATGGGATATACTACCACATCCACCATATTCTCCAGATCTGGCACCTTCTGATTATTACTTGTTCCGGTCTCTACAAAATTTTTTAGACGGTAAAACCTTTACTTCAAATGAGGAGGTCAAAATTCACCTGCATCAGTTTTTTGACAGCAAAAACAAACCATTTTATGAGTGTGGAATCATGCTACTACCAGAAAGATGGCAAAAGGTATTGGATCAGAATGAACAATATATAATTCAATAAAATATTTATTCGCTATAAAAAAATCGTCTTTCATTTTCATAAAAACAAAACGAAATTACTTTCCGAACAACCCAATATTATACGTATTTTATGCATATATAAGACGTATTCGATAAGACGCATATATAAGACTACAACCATCATGGCTTGGTCCGTACATGTTTTCGATGTTTTACGCTTCTTAGAGGCGTAGAATAGAAAATAAAGCGTTTCAGAACGTAGCTCGAACAATTTAGAATACCGTAGAAATGGAATATTATAGAGTCAGATTGGAAAATATGGGAAATACTTTCGTCAACGATTGCAAGAGCCCTGTGGCTACACGTATTTTTAGAAAAAAAATTTAGTTGCAGCTAAACGTCACAGATGGCGACGCTGGTCCTAAACAGCCGTTAGAATTATGAATTCACGGGATTTCGACAGTTTTACCTCGATCTCTTCATCATTACTTTAGCGAGATGATATAAGGAACGCTTCAGTTCGTATAATTCTCAAGGTGGACTTTAAAAGTCTTCAACTTAAATGTAAATGTCGGGAACGTGACGCGCCAACTTATGGTGCCACTTGCGTATTCAAAATGACATTACCATAAAAAGGGTATAGACGAATTTTAATTTATCGACGTCGATTACACTTCTCAGCGCCTTTCGTATCACCTTAAGGTGATATATCAAGGTGATACAGTTTGTATATATCTGAGTGGTCAAATCGTTGGTCAAATTATACTCCGAAATGGGTACCGATTCGTTTCAAATTTTACCACGGGAATATGGAGGCCTTAAAATAGGACCTGAATCTCACGAAATTTCATTAATCATCAAAAATTAATTTGTTTATCATGGACTGGATCCAACATGGCGTGGTCCGGGTACGTTTTCAATGTTTTACGCTTCTTGGAGACGTAGAATAGAAAGCGAAGAGTTTTAGGACCTAGCTTGAACAATTTAGAATACAATAGAAATGGAATATTACGGAGTCAGATGGGAAAGAACTTTCACAGACGATTGCAAGAGAATGCTGATGTGTCCCGTGACTGACACGTGTTTTTAGAACAAAAATATAGTTGCATCTAAACGACACAGATGGCGACGCTGGTCCTAAACAGCCGTTAGAATTATGAATTCACGGGATTTCGACAGTTTTACCTCGATCTCTTCATCATTACTTTAGCGAGATGATATAAGGAACGCTTCAGTTCGTATAATTCTCAAGGTGGACTTTAAAAGTCTTCAACGTAAGAGTAAATGTCGGTAACGGAACGCGCCAGCTTATATTCCCACTTGAGTATTCAAAGTGGCGTTCCCTCCAAAAAGGGTACAGATGAATTTCATTTTATCGACATGGATTAAATTTCTCAGAGCCTTTCATATCATCTTATGGTAAGGGAAGAAATACTCTCACCTGGCGCGAGTCGTAAGAAATGTCACTCTCATCCATTCACTATAAAACCATCGAAACTCGAACCTTAGGGCGTGTTTCGACCATTGAAAACTGATGGAAATGGGAGAATGAATTACTCAATATTAAAGTTGATTTGATTTCTTTAATTTAATTTCACGAGGAAGGACCATCTGTACGGTATGAACTTCTCCGGGAGACTAGCAACGCAAGTTAGGGTCACAGACTCCACATGTCGTTGTCGGCTATATACAAAAGAACCCTTAGTTTTTTCGCCATCTAAATCCTACGTTTATGTTTATGTGACACCGATATTCTCTGCGTCGATTTGTTTTTGAACCCAGTGTGTGGTTTCACTTACATGCTAGTGTATACTATCGGGAATAGGAAGTAACAAATTCTATTAAACAATTCAATAAAAACAATATCAAAATTGTATAGAGTTACGCTAACTTACAAATATTACGTCCTGAGGCGTAATCATAATCGGATACCCTGATAAATAATGGATCGCCAGATAGAAATAAAAAATTTGTAGGAAGAAAAGGAATTTTCTCCCAGGGTAACAACTTGGTGGATTAATTCCAATTTCATTAATTGTCGGAAATATTGCCGACGTCGCGTCGTGACGTCATGGGTCGATTCTCGCCAATATACGAGGTTTAGAGTTCGAGGTTTAATTACGTACAGAATTTAAGACACATTAATTAAGTAGAATCTCCTTGGGATGCGTGTACGGGTCGCCAACCCTCGAAACAAGGTAGGCTGGTTATTTATTATCAGGATCAGCCCCGAAATGTTTGCAAACCTGGCAACAATTTGGTTCGGATTTATTACAGCCTTAATTGCAACCCCTCGTAACGATAAACCTCCACTACTATGCGACTAAAGCATCCCGGTAAAAAGGCTTGATTGGAATAAAATTCAATGTCTCAGAGTTTCGACATAAAAGTGATGATTTTTCTATTCTATTTAATACCTGAGCAACAATTTGGCCTAGATTTATTACGGCCTTAATTGCAACCCCTCGTAACGATAAACCTCCACTACTATGCGACTAAAGCATCCCGGTAAAAAGGCTTGAATGGAATAAGATTCAATGTCTCACAGTTTCGACGTAAAAGTGATGATTTTTCTATTCTATTTAATACCAGAGCAACAATTCGGTCTAAATTTATTACGGCCTTAATTGCAAGCCCTCGTAACGATAAACCTCCACTACTTTGCAACTAAAGCATCTCGATAAAAAGGCTTGATGGAATAAAATTCAATGTCTCACAGTTTCGACGTAAAAGTGATGATTTTTCTATTTTATTTAATACCTGAGCAACAATTTGATCTAGATTTATTACGACCTTAATTGCAAGCCCTCGTAACGATAAACCTCCACTACTTTACAAATAAAACACCCGGTAAAAAGGCTTGAATGGAATAAAATTCAATGTCTCACGGTTTCGACGTAAAAGTGATGATTTTTCTATTCTATTTAATACCTGAGCAACAATTTGGTCTCGATTTATTACGGCCACTTTCAAAATAAACGGCTCATACATATATGAGAGATCAAATCGTTGTGGGAAGTATCCTCCGAATTCGGTGTACCGATTTGTTTCAAATTTTACCAGGAGAATATAAAGGCCCTATATAAGATCCTAAAACTCACGAGATTTCATTTTTCACACAAACTTTATTTATTTATCATGGACTAGAACCAACATGAGGTGGTCCACGCAGAATTTCCATGTTTCACGCTTCTTGGAGGCTTAGACTCGAAAATTGTGAGTTTTAGGACCTAGCTCGAACAATTTAGAATACCGTTGAAATGGAATATTACGGAGTCAGATGGGAAAATATGGGAAATACTTTCGTCAACGGTTGCAAGAGCCCAGTGGCTACACGTGTTTTTAGAAAAAAAATTTAGTTGCAGCTAAACCTCACAGATGGCGACGGTAGTCCTAAACAGTCGTTAGAATAATGAATACGCGGGATTTCGACAGTTTTACCTCGATCTCTTCGTCATTACTTTACTGAAATGACATGTAGAACGCTTCAGTTCGTATAATTCTCAACGTGGACTGTAAAAGACTTCAACATAAATGTAAATGTCGGGAACGTGACGCGCCAACTTATGGTGCCACTTGCGTATTCAAAATGACATTACCATCAAAAAGGGTATAGACGAATTTTAATTTATCGACGTCGATTACACTTCTCAGCGCCTTTCATATCACCTTAAGGTGATATATCAAGGTGATACAGCCTGTATATATCTGAGTGGTCAAATCGTTGGGCAAAGTATTCTCCAAAATGGGTACCGATTCGTTTCAAATTTTACTATGGGAATATGGAGACCCTAAAGTAGGTCCTAAAACTCAGAAATTTCATTTTTCATCAAAAACATATTTATTTACCATAGACTACAACCATCAACGTCTCGGTCCGTCCACGTGTTCGATATTTTACTCTTCTTGGAGGCGTAGAATAGAGAAAGGAAGCGTTTCAGAACCTAGCTCGAACAATTTAGAATACCGTAGATATGGAATATTACAAAGTCAGATGGAAAAATATCGAAAATACTTTCACCAACGATTGCAAAAGAATACTAGCTTGTCTCGGGTGTAACACATATTTCTAGGCCAAAAACTTTAGTTGCAGCTAAATGTCACAGATGGCGACGCTGGTCCTAAACAGTCGTTAGAATAATGAATTCACGGGATTTTACTACGGGAATATGGAGACCTTAAAGTAGGTCCTGAAACTCAGAAATTTCATTTTTCATCAAAAATGTATTTATTTACCATAGACTACAACCATCATGGCCTGGTCCGTACACGTTTTCGATATTTTACGATTCTTGGAGGCGTAGAATGGAAAATGATGAGTTTCAGAACCTAGCTCGAACAATTTAGAATACCATAGAAATGGAATATTACAGAGTCAGATGGAAAAATATCGAAAATACTTTCGCCAACGATTGCCAGAGAATGCTAGCTTGCCTCGGGTGTAACACATGTTTCTAGACCAAATAATTTAGTTGCAGCTAAACGTCACAGATGGCGACGCTGGCCCTAAACAGTCGTTCGAATCATGAATTCGCCGGATTTCGACAGTTTTACCCCGACCTCTTCGTCCCTACTTTACCGAAATGATGTATATAACGCTCATGTCGTATAATTGACAACATAATGTGTATAAGTCTTCAACATAAGTATAAATGTCGGTAACGTGACGCGCCAGCTAATGTTCCCACTTGAGTATTCAAAACGGCATCTTCGGCACAAAAGAGCCTACATGAATTTCATTTTATGGACGTGAATTAAATTTCTCAGCGCCTTTCATATCACCATAAACATTTTGAAATGTTTCTTTTCGAAAGAAATATTTTTTTTTTTCCGAGAACGCACGCGTGCGTTCGACTATTTTTACACCGTTCAGCGCAACTCTATCCCCCGTTCTTCCTATCGGGCAGCGGCACGTACAGATTAAACAAGACGCGGCCTCCTCTTCGTAAATATTTATGATAGCTGGATGAGTCGTCGTTATCCGCCTTTATCTTTTATCAGATTTACGGTCTACAAGATATTTGTCTAGAGAGGAAGCAACAAAAGGTTCGCGCTGCGCCAAAAACGCCGAGCGAGGACGGACGGACGTAAGGTGGAGTGAAACGCGTAGGAACTTGATCGACGTCGGTAAAGAAGATTTTCCTAAATGCCAAAATTTCAAAAAATGTATCCTATATCCTTAAAAAATAATGTCTTATTCGAATCAACTGATCTAAGGGAGGTTTCACTTCACGTTAAATATGAGAGATCGACGCCATTTTGGTTCTGGTGTGGGCTGAGTTATAAATTTGGTTCCCAAAATCCAAATTTTAGAAACATCAGGACGTTTCCTAGTTTGCCCTTTCCCTTTCGTTTTTCGTATCAGAGCCTTCAAAAATTGTATATCGATCGAAATATGAGATCTTGACGCCATTTTGGTTCCGGTCTAGGCTAAGTCAAACAATTTTGTTCGAAAATCCAAATTTTTAAAGTGCCAGGATAATTCCTAGGTGCTCACGAGTCATGTGCCAAAATTTCAAAAAATTTATCCTATATCCTTCAAAAATAATGTCTTATTCGCATCAACTGATCTTAGGGAGGTTTCACTTCACGTTAAATATGAGAAATGGACGCCATTTTGGTTCTGGTGTAGGCTAAGTTATAAATTTGTTTTCCTAAATTCAAATTTTAAAAACGTCAGGACATTTCCTAGTTTGCCCTTTCCCTTTCGTTTTTCGTATCAGAGCCTTCAAAAATTGTATATCGATCGAAATATGAGATCTTGACGCCATTTTGGTTCCGGTCTAGGCTAAGACAAACAATTTTGTTCGAAAATCCCAATTTTGAAAATGCCAGGATAATTCCTAGGTGCTCACGAATCATGTGCCAAAATTTCAAAAAACTTAACCAATACCCTCAAAAAATAATGTCTTATTCGCATCAACTGATCTGAAGGAAGTTTCACTTTACCTTAAATATGTGAGATCGACGCCATTTTGGTTGTGGCCTAGGCTAAGTCAAACAATTTTGTTCGAAAATCCAAATTTTTAAACTGCCAGGATAATTCCTAGGTGCTCACGAGTCACATGCCAAAATTTCAAAAAATGTATCCTATATCCTTAAAAAATAATGTCTTATTCGAATCAACTGATCTGAGGGAGGTTTCACTTCACCTTAACGGCATAATGGCCGAAGAGTAATGAACCGGCACGCCAACGTGAACGGTTATGGCTAACTTTACCAGGAGGAATCTAAAAGTGGCAACGCGCTTCACGGTTGGCTTCTTCATCTGTAGTTTCGCTCAATTTCATGGCCTATTGATAAATGTAATTACAGAGTGCCACCACCGGTAACCAAAAGGACGAATCCATCGGAGTCTTTCAAGTCTCCCATCTATGAAACGGATTGTAACGTGCTCTACATTGATATGCTCTCGATCGTTAATTTCAGGTGCGTATAGCTGGCACCTCCACCTGTAAAAAATTCAAATTTCCATATCTTAACATGTTGTGCCAATTATGTGCTACATTCGCTAATTCTGTGCTAGCTCGGTTTCTGGAAAAAAAATTGAATTTGTTAATTTCAACGATTAAGAGGGAAGAATAAACAATGGAAAACCGGTGCGTAGTTTCCCATAAACACTTTACATAAAGCGAAACACGTCGAGAAATTTGATCGACGTCGGTAAAAAAGATTCTTCTGAATACCTACGAATTTATATCGACAAGTGTGTCAAATTATATCAAGTATCGTACTAAATGGTATACTCCATATGTCGTTATGGTACAATAATTATAAAGAAATCGAAATAAAACTTCAGAAATCCCCTGTATTCATAGTTTTCTATGCACCAATTGACTGCACAGTGCCTCCCTGCGCCATCTGTGATTCCAATGGCAACTACATTTTCTCTCCAAGACTTTGCGTACACATCGGATAGATAATCGAATTCGGGACGTTGTAATCAATTTTTAATCATTTGTACTGTTTTTAGTATAAAAAAGTTTGTTTGAAAATTGTGTGTTGCGGTAATTCAGAAAGTGCGTAAGGAAATAGGCACTAACCGCTAGCGACCCCTACCGGGAAACTCGTGAACTAAACTCGCCTGATTTTCGCGACATTATCTGCACATTTACCTGCAATTGCATTTTTCAAGTTTTTAATTTCTTTGTCAATTCCATGTTCCGAGTACCTGCACGTGTATTTTCGTATTCTCTATCCGATCTTCAATTGCTTTTAGTCCGTATTTTCGTGTAAATTGAGAAATTAATAAATTTTCCGGTATAGGAATTTGCCGATAAATAATCTGTACATTTTTTTTCCGAATTTCCCAAGTCGCAATTACACATCGGATAGGTAAATGAATTTCAAACATTTTGGTAAATTCTTAATCGTATTTAATAATTTTTACTACAAAAAACTTTCTTTGAAATTTTGAGGAAATTCAGACGGTAAAAACAGCCTTTCACATCGCCTTAAGGTGAACTGAAACACGCGTTTCTTAATCATCTCCGGTAAACCGCAACGTCAATCTACATATGGTGAAGTAGCCTTGCTACTCCGATAATCCGGAGCAATTCGCGTTACGAGCATTCTCGCGTGTGTTAACATACATGACGAGGCCCCTGCACTCAACTTCGCTCGACTCTATGTACTCGGCTACGTGTAAACGCGTTAATCCGCATGCACGTATGATGATGTACACCGTAAATACATGTATAAGTACACCTATGCCATACGAAGTACTCTGTACTTCTCGGTATCGACAACGATCGGAAAAACATGTACTCTGGGAGACATCAATGCCCTCCCATCCTGCACAGGCGATGCCGTATCTGCAGGGGAGGCATTTATGTCCGCCATTGTACACTGGGAGACATCAATGCCCTCCCATCCTGCACAGGCGATGCCGTATCTGCAGGGGAGGCATTCATGTCCGCCATTGTACCCTAAAACACGAATAAAATAAAAATACGAGAATCTACAAAAGGTACGGAATATCACCAGGGTGGTTGTGATGTTCCCCAATCCAATTTAAGATGAAGTGAAACACGTCGAGGAAGATGATCGACGTTGGTAAAGAAGACTTTTTTAAATACCTACATTGTCGGAGCTGGTTTTTGTATTGACGGCTGTGTTGAAATATATTGACTATTGTATTAAGTGGCATACTCTACAATAAGTAGAGAGAAATTGAAGAGAAACTCCAGAAATCCTAAATCCATGGTTTCTGAGGCCCTGATTGATTGCAGAGTGACCCTTGCGCCATCTGTGATGTCCATGTCGACTAAATTTTCACTCCGAGACCTCCCATTCCAATCGTTTTCGCTTAGCAACACATAAGACACTTTTTTCCCTTTATTCCGTTGAAATGCAAGTTTATCGATTACGAGAATGTCGTACAATTGTCCTGACATATTCATTTCTCATATTAGAGCCTTCAATAAGTACAGGGTAAAGTACGGATAAATGCCTACGTTTTCAACGTATACTTCTAAAGTCGTTATTTGCTTTCGTTTCCAAACAATTTCATGTTCATATCATACCGTAGTATTTAATCTCCATTATCTTCCTCAATTATTTTCCTAGGTTCAATAGTTGATATAATTGAACAAAAATATGAAAAGTCTCGATTTGGGCATCTATCCCCCTCGGGTGAGATAGATGCCTTTGGGTGAACGGATACATGCGCTAAGGGAGAATAAATGAAATTATAATCAATTTGTTTGAAAAATCCTAATTTTAATCTTAGCAAAGTTAACAAAAGCCCCAAAAATCCCACCCGAGGGGGATAGATGCCTTTGGGTGAACGGATAGATGCCCTAAAGGAGAATAAATGAAATCATGATCAATTTGTTTGAAAAATCCTAATTTTAATCTTAGCAAAGTTAATAAAAGCCCCAAAAATTCCACCCGAGGGGGATAGATGCCTTTGGGTGAATGGATAGATGCCCTAAGGAAAAATAAATTATATCATAATCAATTTGTTTAAAAAATCGTATTTTTTATCTTAGCAAAGTTAAAAAAAAAAAATCCCACCTGAGGGGGATAGATGCCTTTGGGTGAACGGATAGATGTCCTAAGGAAAAATAAATGAAATCATGATCAATTTGTTTGAAAAATCGTGTTTCTAATCTTAGCAGAGTTAACAAAAAATCTAAAAATCCCACACGATGGGGATAGATGCCATTGGGTGAACGGATAGATGCCCTAAGGAAGAATAAATGAAATCATGATCAATTTGTTTGAAAAATCGTATTTTTAATCTTAGCAAAGTTAACAAAAGCCCCAAAAATCCCACCCGAGTGGGATAGATGCCTTTGGGTGAACGGATAGATGCCCTAACGAAGAATAAATGAAATGATGATCAATTTGTTTGAAAAATCGTGTTTTTAATCTTAGCAAAGTTAACAAAAGCCCCAAAAATCCCACCCGAGGGGGACAGATGCCTTTGGGTGAACGGATAGATGCCCTAAGGAAGAATAAATGAAATCATGATCAATTTGTTTGAAAAATCCTATTTTTATCTTAGCAAAGTTAACAAAAAACGGTTTTCAAGTTATCTTCAAACTTATAAAAAATGACTACAATAATTTGGGTTAAGTTGCCAAATTTTTTTCAAAAATCCGAATCTTGAATGTGTAAGGATAATTTTGAGGTGGTCACGAGTCATGCGTCAAAGTTTCCGACATTTCAATCCAATACACTTAAAAAAAGTGTGTTATTAGAATCAACTGTGTTGAGGGGAGTTTCACTTCCTCTTAAAAAGAGATATATATCCTAGATACGAAATAGAAACGTGTATATTAGACGTCAAAGCGTCGATCATTGCGAGGCTTTGGTGAGTCTGCCGGCATCCGAAGATCTCTCGGATCGATCTACCCGTCGCGTCGATTAAGGAATGAATCGTCCTTCCAAGGATCGGCAGAGAACGACCGGAATGCAAAAAAGGATAAAACAGGTTCGACGGTCGAAGGAAGTCTGAGCCAGTTTCGTCCTCGTTCAGGATTCGGGTGGATTTGCGTGAGTCAGGGCCGGTCAGGATCGGCCGCGAATCGCGTGATATTTTGCGGGCTTTCCGATCCGCCCGAGATCGCGAACTCTATCTCCGAAAGTCCCTGAGACGGCCATAAATTACCGGTTAATATCTCATAATTACCGACCGAGCCAGACTCTCCAGGAATGCGACGGAGCGACTCAACGTACCGGTATGCGAACTTCTGCCGCTCGAAACTCGGTCCTTTCTCTCCCTCTTTCTCTCCTTCGTCATCGGTGCCCACGTGGCCCTAGAGAGGATCTACCAAACGTTTTACTGACGTATAAATTGGAATTAAACTGCATTCTCAGCGCCCTGATCATTTAACATGGACCCGTTTATTGGAAATTCGATCCGCAAATACCCACGCGGGACGATACATATAATATACGTTTATTAGATATGCATATAATACCCATGTATGTATAGGGAACCTTTATCATTCGTATACACTAGCTGTACTGAAGATAAATATTCATTTTACGTATACAAATCTCTCCCTCTTTCTCTCCTTCGTCATCGGTGCCCACGTGGCCCTAGAGAGGGTCGACAAAACGGTTTACTTACGTATAAATTGGAATTAAACTGCATTCTCAGCGCCCTGATCATTTAACACGGACCCGTTTATTGGAGATTCGATCCGCAACTACCCACGCGGGACGATTGGTATAATATACGTATATTAGATATACATAAAATATCCACAAAATATCCATGTATGTATAGGAAACGTTTATCATTCGCATACACTAGCTGTACTGAAGATAGATATCTATTTTACGTATACAAATCTCCCCGCTTTTCTCTCCTTCGTCATCGGTGCCCACGTGGCCCTAGAGAGGATCTACCAAACGTTTTACTTACGTATAAATTGTAATTAAACTGTATTCTCAGTGCCCTGATCATTTAACACGGACCCGTTTATTGGAGATTCGATCCGCAACTACCCACGCGGAACGATATATATATTATACGTATATTAGATATACATAAAATATCCATGTATGTATAGGGAACCTTTATCATTCGCATACACTAGCTGTACTGAAGATAGATATCTATTTTACGTATACAAATCTCCCCGCTTTTCTCTCCTTCGTCATCGGTGCCCACGTGGCCCTAGAGAGGATCTACCAAACGTTTTACTTACGTATAAATTGTAATTAAACTGTATTCTCAGTGCCCTGATCATTTAACACGGACCCGTTTATTGGAGATTCGATCCGCAACTACCCACGCGGAACGATATATATATTATACGTATATTAGATATACATAAAATATCCATGTATGTATAGGGAACCTTTATCATTCGCATACACTAGCTGTACTGAAGATAGATATCTATTTTACGTATACAAATCTCTCCCTCTTTCTCTCCTTCGTCATCGGTGCCCACGTGGCCCTAAAAAGGGTCGACCAAACGTTTTACTTACGTATAAATTGTAATTAAACTGTATTCTCAGAGCCCTGATCATTTAACATGGACCCGTTTATTGGAAATTTGATCCGCAACTACCCACGCAGGACGATAGGTATAATATACGTATATTAGATATACATAGAATTTCCATATATGTATAGGAAACCTTTATCATTCGCATCCACTAGCTGTACTGAAGATAGATATCTATTTTACGTATACAAATCACCCCGTCTTTCTCTCCTTCGTCATCGATGATGACGTGGCCCTAGAGAGGATCTACCAAACGTTTTACTTACGTATAAATTGTAATTAAACTGTCTTCTCAGTGCCCTGATCATTTAACATGGACCCGGAAATTCAGCTGTACGTATGTGGACAAACATTGAGAGATTGCACGTACTTAACTTTGTTTCTTGTTTAAGTATATTTTATTTGTCATTGGGTCTCGCAAATATGAGTTCCAATTGAAGACTCATAAGCAACACCTTCATGATTCATTTCATGATCCTTTCTGAGGCAAATTTGATGCCAATTTTACATCACTTTGTATATCTGGAATATTATCAAAACGAGTATCTTAACGAATTTCCCTTTCGGTAACTCCTTTCAGCTCGTCTTGGTTGGATAACGTGAACTTACCTGAAACAAACAAAAAACCATACATAAGAAAATGTGCTGCTAAGAAAAAAATTACATAATTTTCAAGGAATAACTCGTATAATTTATATATTTAAGGAGTAAATTATTAGACATCTAGAAAATAGAATTGGACGTAACCCCTTGAAAGGATAATAATTTAAAATCTGAATAACGATTAGCAATGCCCGCAACAAACTGGTAGTAATTTTAGACAATGATTTACAATGATTATTCGCTTGTTTATTATACAAATGTGGATTAGAAAAATTAAAAAAAGAATGTGCGTAACCACGCGCATTGTAAGTGAATCTTCTGCCAGAGAGTATATAAGGAACGGAAATAGTACTGATTGAATGGGGGAGAATTAACCCCTTCGACTACTTTCCCCTTTCGACATATGGGCGAAATTCGTCAATGCGGGCAGGCAACATTGGACCAAACGTCGGACGCCGTTAGTAGTAAAAGGGTCAAGGTGATATGAAAGTTTAATATATACATACCAAATAGTCAAAATATTTATAAAACTTTTTTCCAAACTGGGTGCTCCAAATTATCTAAAACTTTAACACGTGATTATGCCCTAGTGGCATAGAATAATTTCTAAATATTTCTTTGTAATCTTTGCTAAACATCTCAAGCGACAGATTTTTTAAGATTTCTTGTGGATTTCATTCGAAGATATTTGAAATATTTCTTCAAAATCTCAATGACATATTTGGCTTCAATAATTTATAAACATCGTCAGAAAAACCTCGTATTCCCATCGTTTTAGCATAGAAGCGCATACAACACTTTTTTTGCCTTTATCTCGTTCAAATGCGAGTTTATCGATTACCAGAGTGTTCTAAGTTGTCCTAAAATTGTCCTGACCCTTTCGTTTCTCATATCAGAGCCTTCGATAATTGTATATTG
>NW_019394989.1:0-24301 GCF_000612105.2 Orussus abietinus | reverse complement strand
AATAGTCATTTACAACTATGCAACTGAGTTATATGTCTCTTCCTCGTCGCCCGCCTTTTTTTCCCGCGTGTTTAGTCATATTATAGTACTCTAATTTGGTACTTTCTGTAATTACATTAAATTATGATCCCTCATAATGTAAAAACATTTTGTAATTTTAAACACATTTTCATTACACGAATCTAACGTTATAAATTAAAAACTGACTTCATAATTTTCATTGTCTAATCTTTTTACATAAACATTTTATAATGTGTTTATAAGATGTTCATGTTTTCTTAATAGGAATTAATTCTTAAAACATTAGCACTAATTTTAAACGGACACTACACATCTACATGAATTTAATAAATCACGAATGAATTTAAAAATATATTTTACATTGCTTTTATTTAACGAACCGTTTTTGTACATTTAAACTGTCAACTTTGACTTTGGATCTCGATGCAGCGACCTCCACGTGGTGAGATCTGAGAAGTTTCTGTCAGACATTGCCAGTAGCTTGCAAACAGCTGCTTTAGAATAATTGTATAAACGTAATTATATTTAAAGCGACAAATTTATACAGTGGTAATTGTTACTAACATTTTTATTTACAGCTTGATGTATTATTTGCTTCGGACAAAATTCCATCAATTTTAAACTCAAGCCAACTCAGAGTCACGTACTGGACGTGCACAATGTGTTAGGCCGAACATAGGCCGTGGCGAAGATGCTTTTGGTTGTGTAGTATATGTGCAAGATGTACGCACACATTGTTGCCACGTCATCAAAACTCCGCCCATAAGACGTTTCATCTCTCTCAACCCGAGTGAGAAAGAGCGTTAGTCACCTCCCACCGAATTCGATGCTAATGCCATCTAGCGGTCGAAGTCATCGTCCCCGCTATAGTGGTGAACGCCGTTAAGGAAATTAAGTTCTGTTTAAAATTTGTCTTAATTTCATTCGACCGACTGAAGAGTTACGGTAACCAGTAGTAAAATCTCATCTATTCCACTCCAAAATTTCTTTTCTTTTTTTAGAAAGTTTTTCTTTTCTCTTAGCGTATAAGAGTATATTTTTTTAAATGTATATCCGAAAAATAAAGTATTTTTCATTAGCGTCGGTTGTTGGAGTAGTTAGAACATTGGTGCCGTGAGGTTATTTTGTTAAAGAAAAATGCATAAAATTCATACACATTTAGTACATAACGTTGCAGTAAAATTATAAATTTGATGTCTTAATAGTGAATTAGTATACATTTATTATAAAATTCTAAGTTAATTTATAATTATATAACATCGAGTTGTAAATGTTGTCAAAATGTCTAGAAAAAATTTAAATTTGATATTCGAGTCATTTAATTCGCGTTGTATGTACGTATTTTAGATGTTTTTAATTTTACGCTCGTTTATATAAGTTGATTTTTAAACAATATTAATTGAGAGATAACAAGCTTCTGTATTTGTTTTTCACTGAGCTAAATTAATTTGGACAGATGACACGCCAAAAAGATATTAACATAAATTTTTCGTGAAAAATGAAGTTAAAAGGTGGGAAAAAAAGTATGCGGTGACAAGATTCAAACACGCGCTCCAGCAAGTACACAGTTGTTGCTTTAACCATTATACTGTTACGTGGCGGCCGAGCGGACGCGAGGCCGGGGTGATTCGGATGGAGATTACCCGAATCTTGCGCGTAACGAGATTTTTTTGTTTGCGAGGAGATTGTTCCGAGCGGCTAGATCAATTCCTCTGGTGGGATCTAGGAGAGTGAGAAATAAGAAGGGGGTGCGAACGAATGGCAAGGCGGCTAGTGCGTTAGGATAGTTTGCATTTATTCGTCCGTGAGGTCTGAATTACAGTCAGCTGGGAGGGCACCCGAGGTGCCTTGACCTAATTTTCTTTGGGCTACTGTACTTCCGCGTCGCGGCGGTTCGGGTGTCGTGATAGCGCGCTTTAGCGGCGGCAGGTTACTGGACGCCGGAGTGCTGATGCGGGAATTCCTTACTGTTTTAATGGCGGTCAACGCGTGGTTCTGTTTCGCAATGTTGCGATTCGAGCTCAGCTGTTTAATGGAAGTCGATGGATTCTTAATCTATTCGGTTGACCGGAGCAAGACATGGAAATCGCGATTATGGTTAGAATTCGGTTCTGGTCGGAGATGAAGGGTTAATAAATAAACTGGAATGAAAATGAAGATGAATCGAGCTTGCGAAGGATCCTCTACCTGGCTTGTTCAGCGGCCGGATTCGGTGACAGTCCCCTTCGATCAACCCAGCCGGATGACTGTGCGTAAACACCTTCGTCCCGTGACGTGCCCTAGGGTTGGAGGTCTCCTAGGAGTCTCCCGTCCAACGGAAGTCGCAGTGCCGACGTCTGGTCCTGACTCGGTGGTTGGATCGCTGGAGTACCGGGTGGCACTACTGCGGCTCGCAGGATGGTGGTCCTTGGCAGAGAGTCCAATGGTCTCGGTCTCTGACTCGCTAGGAACGGAGTACCCGGAGACCAGGAGCTCCACTCGAAGTTCGGTGATATGATACTTGACCGAAGACCGACGTGTAGCGTAAGAACTGACTCCTCGTCTTGACTTGACTGCTGGTTGTATTAGCAGGGTGTTCCAATTGGTGGGGGGTCCTAGGGCCCAGGTGAGGGTGGCGTTTCTGGGTCGTGCTGATGCGTTGCGTCGTCATCAGGTTGTTTGCCCCGGGTCGATCGATGACATTTGGAGCCGTTTGGCTAATGAACTTGTTGGATCCTTTCGCAAGAGTTTCCTAATCGCGTTTCCGTATTTGGATTTCCATGGCTACCTCCGACGATCGGAAAAATGGGTTTTTCCCTACGTTAGCGTATGGAAGGTACCTACGTAACAGTACCATCCCAGGTTAATGAATACCTTCTTACTTTTAAGATATATATGGTTTATATTAGATATCTATGAATTGAAAATGTTGACAATTCAAGCTATAAGGCTCGTTCGAACGAACGCTCGGTCACGTGTATTGTTATTTTGGTCCTAGATTAATATGTTTAAAGTTAATTAAAATGCCCTAATCGTTTAAGGTGACCTTTCCAGTTCTATCGTTTTAATATTTTGTACTATTATTGACACGTTTTAAATGGAATTATAGTCTATTTAGAATATTGGTTACGGCACTTTCTCTTTACAAATATATTATATTTCTGCAGGCGCCGTGACGGCCTTACTGCATTCCTAAAATAATGCTTCAAACTCTTCATACAATTCAGAGGAATTCGGAGGCTACGGTTCGGTACTTTAGGTATTTGGTATAACTGGCAGATGGCGACGTATCACTTGTCGCATTCGATGACTCAAGTAACCGGTTTGCATCAGAGATAGCGCTTTATCCTTCGCCTTATTTCTGAAACGGTGCCTCGCGTACTAGAGGCATCCGCAGGAATAACGGCGCTCGTCTCATAAAAATTTGATAGCTGTGTCCCCTTGAGCCGGGCTACTCGTATCTTCACTCTGATAATACCTTCGACACTTAGCGTTCTCTAACGTGATTGGCCGACATCCGGAGAACTCTCCTTCCGGATTATGGACCTTGCGAACTTGAACATATAATTAATATGGCGGTATATGTTGTAATTGGGGATAGTTATCACACGGGGGGATGATTCNCGACGGCATATCTTAGTAGCCGCAGCCTATGCAGACGGCGCTGTATTTATTAGGGCCCCTTTTTTATCGACACCATCCCAGACCCAGGGGCCGGATTCGGAGTTGCTTATCGCCTTTCACATCACCTTAACAACGTCGATATATGGAGCTTGAGAACGAGCAAGAATCTCCAACGCTTGATATTATTAAACAATAGTAAGTAAAAGTCATAATTCGTAAACATTTAATAGATCGTAACGTTTTTAAACGTATTTAATTATGGAAAGGCCCTGGAAGCGCTTTATAAGGACACCGCGATATCGGTAGCGCCGTTCGCGCACATGGTTTCGGCATATGGGCTAGGCGGCGCGTCGAATGGCCGATTCGAACGATGCATGCGGGCGTGTAGTTCCGATGTTGCTCCGTGGCGTAATTAAATGGCGGCGACAGTGCGTAGTTCGACAGATCGCCTGCGGTGATTGTTAATTTAAAACTCGGGAACGCGTGTGAGTTCAGGTTTGAATGAGGGCTTGTTTTAAAGCTGCCGTTGCTCCCCTGCTAACGCGACAGTGCTCCGATCCCTCAGTGGTCCGGTTTTTCCGAGTGGAAACGTAGACGAGGTGCCTCGGACGTGTCGAACAGTCACCTCGCCGATTTTTATTAATTACTAATTTGTTTTCAGTGACACAGTGGACCCCGAAAGATGCGTGGATTGGATACTCAGGATCTGCAAGAAGCCCAAAATAACCCAAATGAGGAATTTTAATCTGTTGTTGGATTCATTTAAGAAAGTAATTATCATATATTTCATCTAATTCTTTAATATTCAATAATTAGGAAATTATTCCCTTGCAGGTATTTTGCTGTCTTTGAGGACCCCTTGGCATGCAGTGGACCAGATGGAAGATCCGTCGATGCTCTGAAAAGAGCAATCGTGGAGTTGAGTTCTACGATGCAGTGAACTGAAGTTATCCCAGGTAAATTTAAATGCACATTCGTTCCCAATTTAGCTTGGGATTAATGGAATGGCTCGATTTGTTTCAGGTGGGGCTGTGCAGGCTCCGCACCTGGAAATAATGCTACGACAGGTGGCTGAAGACTCTTCGAGCGTGTGTCCCATTGTCACAGCATTTTTTATTCGTTGCAGGTTCAATGACGTCAGAATGGCTCTTGGTTCCTGAGGTCGCGCTTGTATGCTATGGAAACATTGCGAGGCAGTGGGGTTAAGGTTCGATCGACCTGAAGTGACAGGTGATCGCCTTAATCTCTCCAATTGGTGCTTGTCGAGGCAATGACCGCTTCGATTGGTCAAATAATGGAGGTAAGTAAATCATTGAGTTTTAATCAAATAATCAAGAGTTTTATTTGTTTAATTTTTCCAGGAGCTCCTGCCAATTGGAAGCTCTTGCTGCGGTGATTGATACATCTGGTTCGCTGCTCGTAAGAGCCCTTCGTCGTGAGGCACCTAAGGGAAGATGTTGGTTACAATGTGAGAGTTAGGTTAGGTTAGAGTTGGGGACTATAATTTTGTCCTGTGGCTCGGTTGTCTGGTATTTTGTTCATTCTGCATCTTAGTTCCTTCTGTTTGTCTGTGCCCTATGTTGCATTGTTGTCCGGTACGTGTACGTTCATAAGTATCTTGGCTGTTTTTCTTGTGCTAAATACTCCGTTGTTTCCGTGTTTAATTGCCGTCACTGCCCTATCCGTTTCTAATTTATTTGCCGTGTTTTTGTGTACGAAGCTCCACGGATTAATGTTGCCTTCCCTATTAACAAATTTTTCATAGCTTTTAACTTTTGTCCCTTTTATCGCCCTGTTGTATTTCCTTCGTTTTTTCCAGCATTGTTTTCTTTTTATTTCCCTGTCTATTCTGTCTTTTTCCTGTTGATATGTTTGTCCTTTTCTGTTCGTTTCCTTTTTCAAGTTCGTCACTCTATACCTCCACCATGGGTTCGCTTTTCTATGCCTCTTCCTGGTCGGGGAACATCGTGTACGATGGTGCTTGGTCTCTTCGCTCTCATTACCGTTGTTCCGAGGTCTTTGTTTGCCAGGAACCTGCCTAGTGCTCCCGGTGTGTCTGTCTCGACATACACCGCGCCGTCCCTTTCCTTTCTAACTGACTTAATGCCTATTGGGAGCATACAACGTTCTGTTCGGTTTATCGCCCCGTGTCAAATACTCCGTTTTAAATTGTTGTACGACCCTTTGTTCGATTTTTATTCTCGATTTTCGGGTCGCGTCAATCCGATTGAAAATCACTATTCACTAAAAACGGCCCTAATTTCCGTTCCCGAACTCGGATCCTGGTCTACCTAGCGCCGTCGGAAGCACTAGAATATAACGCTTTCAACGCACCTAGCCGCGTATATTTTATTTCCTATACTTTTCAAGAAATCGTGAGTTGTGTACTCACTTATTTTTCCGCTTGGCGTTTTCGCTAATGCGCAATACGTCGACGTGTCTCGTTTTCCTGGGCGTCTCATCTTTTTCTTCTCTGGTTTTCTCTCGTTTCTCAAAACCACTTCCACTATGAATCAGTCGATTCGTAATTCGATTTCGAACACGCTGGTACCGGTCACGACTCGATTCGATTGAAAATTCCTCGGGTACGATTGAAATGCTCGGAGCGCTCTGTGGCATGGCCGTTCGCCTCGAGCGGTCGCTTGGAACTACAGTGATAGGGACATTAAATTTCATTTGGCCGGTACACGGGGGTGCCCCCCCTGACTGCACCTGTAACAATACTTATCAGCGCCTATTGGTACCCGTAGGCTCCGGCCTGTCTCCCATCCGTTCGCCCTTTCCCAGAGCGGCGAGTTCAGAAAAAATGCGGATTCCATCGGCCGGTCAACAAACCGTGAGATGCGTTTAGCCAGCCGGGAACGCAGGGACGCGTCTACACACCGTCCTGTACCCTGCTGTTTCCGTGAGGAGCCCTGTGGAAGCAGCATCTCTGCGTCCGCGTGACGTTCGTGCAACACCCAGTGGACAGGAAAGACGGGTAATTAGCCCGTCTTCGCTCACCTCGGCTGGTTTGAGATGGTCCCGAGGTCAAAGTAAACCCACTGCCTACAAGACCTTCGACTCATCGGACCTCGTTTGCACCCCTGTGCTCTTTTTTTTGGGCCGGTCGGTATAGGTGGCATATCCCTGCCGCGGGCTCATACAGCGCGCGAAGCGTACGTGGCCCGCAAGATCAGGTCCCACCGCAATGTTTCCACCGGTATCTCAAGGGGAGAGTAGCACTTCTGCCAACCTCAAATCGACGCGTGGTCTACGCCGCGTTTGGTTGGACAGGTCTCTTTCTACACCTAATCTAATGTCTTAGTTGGCGAAGCGAACAGGGCTCTATTCAGCGTACGTTTTTCGGGACATCCTGCACTACTCAAAAGGATTCAGCCCATCCTTAGTGTACTCGAGTGACCTCACGTTTCCAGACCGCTCCATCGAGGAGGTGGACAGTTAGCACTTGCCCCCTACCCGCCCGCGCACGCTCCACAGTGCGCTTGCGTAGATCGTAACTTCTACGTCTGTCCAGAGTTGTTCACACTCGGTGTGGCTGTCTCCACACCTTGGGTAGGACTCAATAAGTTGCCGACTCAGTGGGGGGATTTTTTGCGGTTCAGTAGATAGGGATAGTGCCGATATACTGACTTGCACCCACTGCACCTGTGGTCGATTGACTACCTATCGGCTCCCCTTTGCGGGGGAATATACATAACCACGCCCAGCTCGCCCCTGCAAAGAGAGGACGGGCCGGGAAAAACTCGAATGCCCCGGCTCGGTCGACAAACCCTGGGGAGGCGCTAGCTAGCCGGGGCTTCCGCGACGCACTCCCGAAGGAGGCTGCTTGACCCCGGTCTGATGCCCGCGGGGAACTTCGTTGAAGTCCCTCCCCTGCGTCACGCGTGGTGCGAGCATTCGCGCAAGGCCACACCTGAAACGCAATGCTCCAGTGTGGGTTGGGATGTGCTCGGAACGTAGTCGATTCACATATATGTTGTTATGGTATGCAGCTTTAGTCCGTGCCTCTGCAACAGAAAACCTTCGTCCTTCGAGAGTTCGAGCCTCACGACTCCTGAGACCGAAATGAATTTAATTCTAACTTGTAAAAGAACACGAGACTGGCGAGAGAGCGCGGAAATCGTTACGCCGTCGATCAGCTCAGCGTGTCAATATTACAGATTTCGGGAGGCCTGTCCGCGAGAAATGGTTCGAGCGAGTTTTTCTACGCTTGGGAGCTCCAACGCCGTCCTGTCTGAAGTGAAATTTGGTGATTTAGCTTTCTGAGAAAGTTCTTGAATATTCAGCCTTTTTAATTTGATTAGGTACAATCCTAATCGGATTAAGGAGATTTTTCCCTGGCCCAGGTACTCGGATCGGGAGAGGAAAAAAAAAGGAAACGAGTCTCAGTAAGAACGGCTTATTTCATCAAGGGTCCGTTCTATTTGTTTACCATCGAATCGACAAAGGAACATGGAAACATGGAAAACAAAGGTTATTTGGATAATTTACTGTGGGGTAGGATTCAGATCGGCCTTAATAACCGTCCTCGCGTCTCTTCGCGTTTCCCCTTCCCCAAGGCTCGATTCTTACCTAAGCGTTTGATTTTAAATTTGACCGTTGGTAGGCTCGAGATATAGAGTTGTTAATTTACAACTTCAATGAGAATTTGGAACTTACTTAGGGGTGGCTGATAAGCCCCATTTGAAATAATGCTCTCTAATTAATTTGGGCTCGCGGACTAAAATCAACTGCGGATTTACCAGGTATAAGTATAAGCTTAACTCCGCTGTTTTTCAGTCAGAAAAACACATGCTTTTTTCATAGAAAGCGAAAAAATAATTTATTCAAAGTACTGGCCCTCGCTAGCTACACATCTGTCCCATTTCTCGGGCAATTTGTGGATACCACGCCAAAAAAAATTTTTCTCTTTCGAGGCAAACCACTCATCAAGCCATTGTTGGACATCTTCGTAAGAATCGAAGTGTTGCTCAGCGAGTGCGTGGCTCATCGTCGAAAACAGGTGGTAATCAGAAAGGGGCCAGGTCGGGTGAATAAGCGGCATGGGGTAGCTCCTCCCAGTTGAGTGCCTCCACGTAGTTTCGGACCATTTTTTACGTGTACGATGGTACGATGTCGTGGATGAAAATCAGCTTGTCATGTCTTTGCTGAGAATCCGGCCATTTTCCACGAAGAGCACGGTGGAATTTGATAAGTTGTTGGTGGTAGTGGTGGGCATTGACAGTTTCACCAAGTTTCAACAACTCATAGTAGACGATAGCCTGCTGATTCCACCAAACGCACAGCATTGTCTTCCATCTGAAGCGATTTGGTCTTGCGGATCATTTTGATGGTTGGCCGGGATCAACGCACGATTTCTTTTGTTTAGGGTTCTCGAAAAATATCGACTTTTCATCGCCAGTCACAATCCGATGCAGGAGCGACTTTCTTTTTTGTTCGGCAAGCAAGATTTCCCATGTGTTTTGGCGTCGCTCGATCTGTCTAATGGTCAATTCATGCGGCACCCATTTTTCGATCTCTTGAACCTTTCCCATTGCACGTAGGCGCATGGAAATGGCTGGTTGAGTAATATCCAATTGCTGGGCAAGCATTTTTTGCGATTAGGTATCGTCTTCGTCCAAAAGAGTCCGCAACTGATGGTCCTCAACTTTCCAGAGACGATTTTCATGCTTCTTGTCGCTCTGGTCAAAATTGCTGTCTTTGAACTGACGAAACCAATATCTGCACGTTGTTTCCGATAAAGCAGTATCGCCATAGGCCTCCACAAGCATTCGATGCGATTTGGCAGCCGATTTCTTCAAATTGAAGCAGAAAAGCAGAGCTTCCCGTATATGCTTTTTTCGGGCAAAAATCTAGACATGATTACCAAATAAAAAATGTATGTTGTATGAAATTGCTGATGGTGTGCACTGATTATTGTTGACATATGTCAAACTCATACAAAATAGAAGTATGGCGCGTCCATTGTAACTTAATATGCTGACTAACGCAATATATTAGCAAACGGTGGATTTAAGCTTATACACCTGGTATGCATCTCCCAGAGTTATTCCCTCCTGGTCTTAGGATTACTTAGACTATGTTATCCGCGGATATTGGCTGGGTTAGGGTTTTTGGGGACCAGAAAATCCCATTCCAGTTGCAGCATGCGATCTGGAGGATATGAAGGCGGGATTTTTGTGAAGGACTTTCGTGAACTAGGGTATGGGGTTGGCAGTTATGCTAGGCCCACTGGAATACGGGATCTGAAAATAATCATATCAAAAATTATTCGTCTTTATCGAGATACCTTGCCCGCACTCGAATCGTGAGAGGCAATGCTCGGTCATCGAGGAACGAACAATCTCCCAACGAAGTTATTTTCGCGGTTTTCGAGAACTCTAAAAGAGAGCGATTTTTTTTTATTTGTATCACGGTTGACAACCACAAAGGAAATCAAACTGTCTCACCACCGTTGAGTATCGAGAGAGAAAATCGTACTTTATCGCACCACGATCGATATCGAAGAGCCCTCTCGCGAGCCGCGCGTTCCTTTCCCGAGAATTCCCTACTCTTACGCCATCCTACCTGCGCATGTCCTACGTATGCCGAAATAATGGCAACGGTGCAGTTTCGCACACTTTGAATTTGGACCCGTTACAATATGTATCTTCGACCCCTAGCATCTCAACTCGCCTTCTTACAGTGGACAGACACACCGGCCTCGCCGCACATCCGGGATCTCGGGACGCGCGATGGTTCCTCAGCACTCTGATTGGCGGGGGGGGGGGGGGGCTCTCCGCAGGGACCGCACTACTTCCGGTAACTCCAGGGGTAACAGGAGTGCGGTCTCGTTCGCAGGTGAGAATCCGCCGAGCATCGAAGGTCTCACAGCCTGCGTTTCGAGGTAGATATTTATGGGAACGGCCCGTCCCCGGTGACCAATCTCAAAGGAGATGACCTCATGGTCCCTCGTATGCCCTGGTATGACTCCACTGCTGTATGTTATATCGCAGGTCAGAGAGGCATAGTGATACATCCATGTTTGCTGCTCCCTTTGGGCCGCAAGATGTAGGGGCATTGCCACTTTTGTTGGCGCAGAAAATGTGGGCTGCCATAATATCTTCTAATAGATCGCCTCTACTATCAATTACATTTGATTGTCAAACCGTAGATTGGCATTTGCATCCGTGGCAATCACGGGGCTCCTGCCCTGATTGAGGCCTGCCATCCTCTCCAGCTGTCCTAGATATGGCTCAATAGGGTCCCTAAATTAGAAGTACGCAGAAACATACTATAGAGATTCGCCCTGGGGCGTGATCTGCGCCATTCCACAGTGACTGGTGGTGCATTCGTGTATCTTGAGCACCGCAAAGTTAGGATTGATCAGAATGATCGCCGCCCAGACTTGCGCAACGGTGCACACCACAAGCTTACAGCCAGCGAACTCACTGTGGTATAAGGCCTGTAATAGTACGGATTAGGCCGTGCAATATGCAACGTCTTTTCCACACTGTCGTGAGTCCGAGCCGCGTCCGAACTTTCCGGGAAAATTAAATCACCGGTTTCCGAGGTGCGAAGACCCGAGTAAGAGAGAGGCAGGCGTGCGAATTAGGGAAGGATCGCTATGTCTCGTGTTGGGCAGACAATGTTTCGGTTTCTTATAAGTCTAAGCGTCGCTCGGTCAGCTTATCGAGGCCGAAAGTCCTAATCGAACTCGTGTTTCGATATCTCGAACGCTTTGAGATTCCTAAACAACTCTGACTGATGATTATTTAGCTGTTTTTACTTTGTGGTATTGGATTTAATTGGGATTGGAATTGAACTCTCAGATAGACGTTTTGTCTCATGAGAGTACGCCAATTGTTCACCATCGAATCCGGATAGAAAGGATTCAAGGTGTGGGTACGATTGGGTTGGTTTCCTAGTATTTCGGAATCCTGTTACCTTCGTAATTTCTGATTTAAACAATTCCTGAATTTGCTTCGAATTAATTGATTCACTCCCTGGAGTATTGTTCTACAAGTGTTAGTCTCAACTTAATTTAGGTTATCCAGTTTCGGATATCCACTGGCCTTAGGGTTTTGAGGTTTGAAAGGAGATGCTGTTGTAGGTTCTTTGTTTTTGCACTTCTTCGTGCTCCGATTCTTCTATTCGACTGTGAAAGTCCGGCAGATCGAAGGCAATCTCAATGATTGAGTCCGAGCTGTCTTTCACAATTGAAAATAGTGTTAGTTCATGCTTCAGAGCTGTCGCATTAACAAGGCTGAAGGTACAGATCTACACTTTCTTTGTATTCTTTTTATGTGAACCTGCTTCGATTGACTTCTGTCAATCGAAGGTATGGCTCCTTTTCTTTCACTTTTCTGTTTCTTTTCACGATCTAATGTTCGTGTTTTTGGGAGATGCTGTCATAGCACAGGCCCAGGATTAGGTTTACAAGGATCTCGAATTAGGGATGCGACGGCTACCTCGATGGCAGAGATCGCTGGGGTTAGGATTTAATTCCTAGAATTCTCCTATAAATTTTATTTCATAAATAGTTCGCCTCTGGCTGACTCCTGACTTTCTACCTTCTAAATCTATGTCCAATTGGGACCTGAATCTATTCTAACTTTATTAAATTTGGGAGATATCTCAATTTATTCTCCTGGCTATCTAACTCTGTTCTCTATGAGAACTTATCCTATTCTGTCTTTTAGAATTTTGCTTGGAGTCTCCTGGAGTCTCGCGGCCTCTCCCTACTCCTCGGCTTTCTCCTACTTCTCGCCCTTTTCGCATCGCCTAATTCTTCGGTTCTTGCGCACGCGTCGATCGCCGTCGATTTCGCTCTCGCGCAAGCGCTCCCAATTCGCCTCGTTACACTGGAGGCTGCTCGTTGCAACGACTCATTTTGCTCGTACAGGGTGTTGATCAGTTCCTTTTCTTCAAGGTCTCTGGGGACGCCGTAAATGACCAGTCTAGGGCCCCGCTGCCTGGGCTCGGTAGCTGTCAGCATCTTTGTGGTAAGTTTCGTTTTCTTCGCCAGAATCCTTTCAGCATCCTCCTTGGTTTCCGCGACCAAAATCACGGCACCCTCCCTCCCCTTGCGCATATTCCTTATCCTTATATTATCTTTCTGTGGCACAATAAGGGATTTTAGGGACTTAATTGTGTCCTCCGATGTTGAGTTAGGGTCACTGGGTTTTACAATTACGACGGAAAGCCCCCTGTGGAGGAAGTCGTCTTCCCTTAGCCATTAAGGGTGTCGGAGGACCAAATGCTGGTGCAGCCGCAGCCGCAGCATACGAGAGCGGGGGAGGGGGGCCAGTTATTTCCGGAATTGTCTTTGCCATTGTAAGTTGTCCCCTTAGCACTGCCATCACACTCGCCATTTTTTGGGCCACATTAGCAATAGTCATGGCCTTCTTGAGTATGAAGGCAGCCTGCTCCTTGCCTATTTTGTTGGTTTGATCCAAACAAAACTTCTGAAGTCTGTTAATTTCGTCATTAATGCTAGTAATTGTACAGGATCCATCAATACTAGCCCCATCAGCCAATTCATCCAGGTCGTCAGTGTCGGCCTTCCTCTTCCTAGGAGGGAGTCGAAAGCCTTCCGCATCAATGTCCATTTCACTAGCGGTGCTTGCCACACTTGCCATGCTGGAGACACGGGAAATACCGACTGATCGTCTTCCAGCGAGAGGAGATTCGAGAGACTTCTTAGGCGCCATGTCATCAAGAGAGGGTCGTTCCTTGGGTATTTTTGGGGATTTAGGATTTTCCATGTTAGATGAATATGTAACTTACGACGGTTCGGCCATCATGGCAGTCCAGAGCGCAGGTGGACTACTATCCCCGCCGGATAGGTTCCCTAGTTATACGCACGGAAGCCGAGAAGCGGTTTATCAGTAGGCCAAGCCTATCCGTGCGGAATGACTCTATGAAAAGGTTGGTAATGTTGATGTTAAAGGTTTTACGCCACCCCAGGTCCACGGACGCGTAGGCTCCCACCCCGCTCATCCGGGACCCAGGCTAGACGGTGCCGGGGTATATCCTCCCCAACAGGATATGAGGAAATACGGGCCAGGTACTCCTTCATTCCCGCGTCCACCCAGGCCGCTTCAACCCCCGAATAGGCTCCAGCCACGCGAGCGGCGGGCTTTCCCACGTTGAACATGCGGTTTCAGGCGACCTTTGCCTTGCAAGAAGGACTTACGTTTACGCATCTTACGCTACAGAGGTCAGATAATTGCCCAACCGCTCGCGCCTGGTCGGGGGAGGACTACCCCCCCCCCCCTTGGTTAGTCTCCGGGGAATATCCACGACCCGGCGGATGCGGCCCATTCTCTCCATACACACACCCTGTCATACGCCCAATCTCTCCCCCACATACTCACACAGCCATACACATGTATTCACCACGCCCATCCACGGAAGGGCCTGGTCGAGCGCTCTTAGTAAGCCTTCAGACTCACCTCACCCTCGCCCAAATCACCCGAAGGTCTGGTCGAACGGGAGATCGGCAGGTCGTCACCAAGCTCAGCCCCCCCCCCCCCCCCGCCGCGTCAAGGTGGCGCTCAATCGGGGGGGAGTAGATAGGGACAATCGTTGCTTGCAGGCCACCGAGGCGGTCGCCGCTACCTCGCCCTAGGGCATACGCTATTTTTCTCCCTCCACCATCCGCGCAACCCCAGCCAGGGGGAGGTTGGGCGTGGAAAAATCCAGCTGGCGCCCATGGGATCGTGTCATGGGTGGAGCAGTTTAGCCACGTTGCGGTTGGCGGGAGGCGCATGCGCCCCCCGTCCCCCGCCCCGCGCCCACGGGGAACCTCGGGGAGGCCCGCTCCTCGGTCTCCTCGGTCCCGCCCGGACCTCGCTTCTGTGAAATTTGTAGAGATGTAAANACGGGGAACCTCGGGGAGGCCCGCTCCTCGGTCCCGTCCGGACCTCGCTTCTGTGAAATTTGTAGAGATGTAAAGAGGGTGTGTTGGGTGGTGGGTGGTGGGAGGTGGGTTCGGGGGGGGGCTCAGGTGAGGGTGCTCTGCCTGTATCTCGTTCCTGTCCTATTACGTGTCAGTGCGTCGGCCTTCCCCTTTTATATAAAGGCATTCGCGCCAAAAGCCCGTCACAGTCTTGTATCTGACCTCGTTCGCCATTGCTTTCCTTATCCTGCCTCCCCAGTCGTCTCCGTCCTCGAGGATACTTGTAAGGGTTTGTCTTTGTGCCTCGAAGTTTGTGCATTCTGTTGTTAAGTGCTCTACGTCGTCCGTCTCCCCGCATTCGCACCTGTCGTCCGTTGCCGGGTTGAACCTATGTAGGTTCTTCCTGAATTCCCCGTGTCCTGTCAGCACTTGTGTCGTTACGTGTCCCGGTTCGGTCCATTTCATCGCGAGTCTGTCTTACGCATAGCGCCTCTCTTGATACTGTCCTATATGCAGCGCATGCTCCGATGAGTGCGTTTCGTATTACCGCGTTAAGTTTACGTACGTCCGTTTTGTTACAAAGGTCCGCCCATGCTCCTGCAGCGTAGGTGACCCTCGGTAAAAATGCCCCTCTATAGATGGTTCCTATTGTCTTCCAGTTAAGTCCCCATGTAATCCTGGCTAGTTTTCCTAATCGATTGAAAAGTTGCCCCCCTTTTTCCCTTACTCTGTCGCAGTGTGTCGTGACTTTAAAGCCTTCGTCTATGTCCACGCCCAAGTATGTGACCGTTTTCCTGAGCGGGATGCTTTTACCCCCTAGTTTTATTTTCGGCTGTCTCTGCGTAGTCTTTACTTTCCTGTTCCTTGTCCTTCGTTTTCTGTCCGGTCTGGTGCCCCCCTTCTTCCTATGGGTAATCTCACTCTTTCGGTGGCCTTTAGGTATATCATCTCAGTCTTTGTCTCGGATAGTTTGAGTTTCGAGCTCTCGCAACATCCCGTGACCATGTCAACTATTCTGTCTTCTTTCCTCTATTTCCCTTCTACTGTTTCCCTTCATTAGCGTCACTAAATCGTCCGCGTAGGCTATTGCGTCCTTCCCTATCTCCCCTTCAAGTCTCACGTGGAGTTCATCAAACATCACATTCCATAGCGTTGGCCCGAGAACGGATCCCTGCGGGCAGCCTTTCGCGGCTTTCTTAACAATTTCCCCGTCCGCCCACTTTATTTTTATTTCTCTGTCCTTAAAGTAGTCTGTCATGATTTCCAGTATTTGTCTTTGACATTTAATATTCCTAAGTCCTCTGGTGATTAGAGGCCACCACATGTTATCAAACGCGCCCTCTATATCGAAGAGTATAGCTAGTACGTATTTGTCGTTTCCAGCGTCCGTTCTGGCCCTAAGTTCGTATATCGCGTCCTCTGTTGATTTACCAGTCACGAACCCGTATTGCCTGCGGGAGAAGCCCTCGGCGTTACGGATTTTTCCCTCGATCGTATTTTTAATCAATTTTTCTAAAAGTTTTCCTAATACTGGGAGCAGGCATACCGGCCTGTACGATCGCGGGTTTTTCTGGGTCCATGTTTTCGCCCTTAAGTATAAGTTTAAGCGCCCCATGTTTCCACTCGGTCGGGAAAACGCCATGTCCAATGCACCTGCCGAGCGTCCTCGCAAAGACCCCTGGTATCACCCTGGCTGCTTTTTTAACTGCTGCCACCTCGATCCTGTCAGGCCCGGGAGCTTTTCTTACGCTCATAGTCTTGACCGCTTTAAGTATGTCCATTTCTGTTATTTTGATGTCATCGTTTTCTCCTATGTTGTTTGGTTTTTCGTCCGTTCTGTTTCTTGTCTCTCTCCGTTCGTCCGTGTCTAACGTCTCGTCGTCGTCTGGGACGTGCGTGTTGATCATCGCTTTCGCCGCATTCCTCAGGCTAGCTGTCCCGTTCCCGACATTCCTTACTGCCGTCAGTGCTCGGTCTGTCTTGAGTTTATTAGCCGCGTTTTTGTATATAAAGCTCCACGGATCCCTATTTCCCTCTTCGCTAACGAATTTTTCCCAACTTCTCCTTTTTTCCCTTTTTATCGCGTTGCTGTATTCCCTTAATTTTTCTCTGTATTGTCTCTTTTTGATTTCCCTGCTAACTTGATCCTTCTCATTTTGATATGTTCTTCTGTCTCTGTACGTCTCCTTCTTTAGATTCGTCAGTCTATGCGTCCACCATGGGTTCGCCTTAAATATTTTCCTAGTCGGTATGCTATCCTCACTTGTCCTGATTATTATCTCTGTCAGCTTTTTGGCAGTCTGTCTCGTCTGTTCCTTGTCCGGTGTTACTGTCCCCGCTAGTTCTTCGTTAACTATTTGTATTAGTTTGTTTTCAAATTTGTCCCAGTTTGCCTTTTTTATGTTAAATCGTCCTATCTCCCCGGTGTCTGTTGTTTGTCCTTTCTCCGTGTGGATTTCTAGGGTGATAAGGTTGTGGTCGCTACTAGTTTCGCCCTCTCTGACTTGCCATTTTTTGACCGCCCCCGCAAGCGTCGGACTCGCGAGGGTGACGTCGATGTACGACTCCCCCCTCGCGGACCTGTATGTCGGTGGCTGCCCCGGTTCGTTCAGTACTTCAAGCCGAAGCGATCTTATCAATCCCTCCAGCTTTTCTCCCCTCCGGTCCGTCGTCAGTCCTCCCCACAGTGTGGACCTAGCGTTCGCGTCCATTCCTATTATTATTTTTTCCCCTTTCAGTGCCCTGACTGTTCCCTCTAATTTACATAGGTGTTTCTCTATTTCGTCCTTGAATTGAAAATAATGCGATATTGCGTAGAAGCCCCCATGCTTTGTCCTAATTTCTGCGCAGGCGCAGTGCTCTGAGCTAAGCTGAGGTATGAACATTATGTCCATTTCCCTATTGCAAAGTGCTACGGCGGCCCATGGTTTTCCTGTCCTTGTTGCAGCTATTCTCGTGGGTATTCCCGTTCCGTAAAATGTGTACGTACCGTTCTGTTTTTTACAATAAGGTTCTTGGATTAACACTTGTCCGCTTTGTCTGCTCGTATGATCTCTCTGAGCTCTCTCGTGACTGTCTGTGACCGTCCCATGTTAATTTGTATTATCTTAGTCCTGTCCATGATTGTCCGTCGTATGTCCGTCGTGTGGAGATGATCCATAGTTAATGTATTTTGCTACTCTTTCTAGTGCCTCGAGGTACGCCGGACATGCCCTGCTATTGCTCGAGTGGTCTGATGGTTTACCCACTTTCCTACAGTTTGCACACGTTGGGGTCTTGTTCTTCCGTGTGCAAACTTTATGTGTATGCCCTTGCCTCGAGCAATGTCCGCACGTATCCTTATCTTCCCTACAGTATTTCGCTACGTGCCCATGGGCCTGGCATTTAACGCACCTGGACGTCTGAAGGAAGTCCACTGCCTTACAGGAGCTCCATCCTATGTACAGCCTACCCTTTCCTAAGATCTTCTCTCTAATTTTCGGTGACGCGTCAATTACCACGTTGACTGTTTCTTTTTCCCTATTTCCTGTTCTGAACGCTACCCTAATTTCTCTGTTGAATTCCTCGGCTTGTAGTCCCTCGAAGTTTTGGGCCCTAATCGCTTCGAGGATGCCTTCGTCCGCGAGGTTTCGAGGGGCATCGTAGAATGATTATCCTCGGTCTCTCGCCCGTCGGTCTCTCCGCTCTCAGTCCCGCTTCTCCGAGGTCCTTGTTTGCCAGGAATTTTCCTAGTGCCTCGGGGGTGGCGGTCTCTACGTAGATCGCACCCTCCCTCCCCTTCCTAACCGCTTTTATGCCTATTTGCGCTGTTTTCGGGTCTATTACCTGAAAGATTTTCTTCTTTGTTTCCTCGCTGTCGTTTTTCCCCTGTTCCGTCGGTTTTATTAGCACTTCATTCCTTTTCGGTTCCTTAGTCGCGTTCTCTATTATCTTTGCCGTCCTGACTGCCTGTTTCCCTTTTTTAATTATTTCCGCGAAGCTTTTTGTCCCCCAGGCGCTTTTTTCCGCGGATTTTTCGCGGTTTTCGCGGATTTCGCGGTTTCCGCGGTTTTCGCGGCTTCCGCGGTTTCCCGCGGCAGTTCCTACGCCGTTTTCCTCGCCCGCCATTACTGCTCTGCTGCCCCCTTGTTTTCTATTTCCGGTGTCCTTACCCCTAGTAGATAGGGACAGAGGGAATGTCGTTAATCCATTCATGCGCGTCACTAATTAGATGACGAGGCATTTGGCTATTTTTTTTTTAAATTTGTCCGCCTTCGGACTCCTTTATTGCTCGTACAATCTTGTCAACTTAACCTAAGGGAGCCGCGTCACAGTTGTACGAGGACCGAGGAGGAGGGCCTACACGTTATACCTAAGGCGGTAGGTAGCACCGAGTGGAAGGGAGCCGAGCCATCCCCCCTGCCTAACCCATCCCTGCTCTTTCCGGTGCGAGAGGTCTGACGATGGTGGTCTTGGTGAAGACCCGAAACGCGGCGTACGTTCCGATGAGGACCCTGGTGGGGATGACAGCCAAGTCCCTGACGCTGATGATTGCTCGTCCGCGCAGGTCCTCGGCTGACTTCCTACTCCAGATCCCCCTCCAGCTCAGTGTTGCCGGGAGGTGGTCCACCGTCGCGGCTCCTGTGAGGCGTCGGACTTGGTCATCTAGTCCAGGGGTGTCAGCGTAGTACCTCCTCTTGATCCTGTTGGCAGTGTCAAGAGGGGCCTGTTCGCTGACCACCTGGGCGTCGATGACCACCGCTCGCTCTCCCAGCGCCGCGACGAGGTCCGGCTTCGTGAGTCCGGAGGGGGTCCGGAGGTGGGGTTCCTCATGGACCGTGTATCCCTGACGTCGGAGGTTTCTTGCGATGTACTTGATGACGGCGTTGTGTCTGGAGATCCTGGCCCCATGTGTCCGGTGGCAATGTTGGACCACATGGTTGAGGGTCTCCGGGTGGAGGCATCCTCCACGACACTCTCGATCTCGTCTTCGTCCACGGGTGGTGCGTGCCAAGGTGGGGAGGGCACCGATCCTGGTCTTCATTATGTGGACATAGTCCCGCCCGTGGAGAAGGCGTGTGCCGTCGCCAACCCACCGATGTTGCTGTGGGATGGCCGCTGACCCTTTGAGGGCCGCTCCGTCGACCGATGTGTGGAGACGCTCCGCCCACATTCGGTCGAAGTCGGTGGAGGTGGTCCGGAGCTGTCCTTGATCCGTCAGTCTTCTCGTACATCGCAAGACCTCCGCCGTCAGGAAGTCGTCGTCCGGAGTAACGCCTGACACTCGTTGAGGGAGGTATCCTTGGAGGCGGGCCAATCTCATGGCCGGGGCAGCCCACCTTAGGGGGGGGATGCCCAGGCCGCCGTCCTTCTCTGCCGCATGGTAGAATCCTACCGGGGTGTCGTTTGGCAGAGCCAGCCATTTTCGTATGGCGGCGCGGACGACTCGATCGGCCTTGCGAAGGTCCCCGATGGTGGCTCCTCCCAGGGCAAGGTGATAGTATGTCCTGGGAAGGAGAGCCAGGAGTGGCCCCAGTGTTTCCACTGGTCTTCTCCTCCTGGCTCCCTCCGGTGTGAAGATGATTCCTAGATACCTCCACTCCTCTGTTCTCCTGAGTGAGGGTATCGCAACACCACCAACGTTGAATGTTGCAGCCGCGTCGACAACCGTCTTCTTACGGTGTCTGTCACCGTGCAGGCTAACTGAACAGGACTTCGTCGGATTGACCCTAAGGCCGCACTTTGACAAGTGCTCATGTGTCCTGTTCAGTAGGTGTTGTAAGCCTGCACGGGTGTTCGCCATCAGTGCCAGATCGTCGGCGAAGGCGGCTGCGTTGGTGGTGTGCGTGCCGATGGTAGCCCCCACCTCCTCCGGGAGAGATCGAAGGAGACTATCCATCACCAGGTTGAAGAGGATCGGTGAGAGGGGGTCACCCTGCTTCACTCCACTGGTCGGGTGGAGGGGTGTTGATTCCCACCCCTCCCCGGAGATGGTCGTTTGACCTTCATCGTAGGACCTGGTGATGTAGTCTCTCAGGGGGGCAGGCACTCCTGCTGCCCCCATTACCTCCCGGAGGGTGTTGTGAGAGACAGACTCGAATGCCTTGGCGACATCCAGACATGCCAGATGCAGGGATCTATGGGACTTGTAACGGTCCCGTAGAAGCGTGTCCAGCAGGAGGACGTTGTCCCTGCAGCCATCGACGTGGTGGCGGAAGCCCCTCTGCCTTGGGTCTAAGTCCAGACCTCCCTCCATCCTCGTCGCCAGGATTTTGTGAAGGGCCTTGGCGAGTATGGACGGGATGGAGATCGGGCGAAAGTCCCCCGGCAGAGTGGCTCCCTCCTTCTCGGTATGAAGATCGTCCTGGAGATGGCCAGATGGTGGGGCAGCCTCCCCCCGACGAGAACCAGGTTGAGAATCCTTGTAAGGATCTCTTCCGGCACCGCCCTGTACATCCGTGGCGTCATCCCATCAGGGCCTGACGCCACGGACACACAGGGACGTGCCGCCCTGATCTCGGCGAGGGTGACTGGCCCCCAGAGTCCCGGGCATGGTGCCCCCTGAGGAAGATTCAGGGGGGACCCCGCTGCGGGACCCGTGAAGACCTCTCTCCAGAACGGCTCCATGACCTGCCGAGGTGGCTGCTGGTATTCCGTCACTCCTTCGAAGATCGTCGTCAGGCATCTGGATCTGTTCTTTGTCCACGCCTTCTGCGTGGTGGCATATTCCGATCGCCGGCGTTGCCGGCGATTCGGTTCAGGTGGTGGTGGTCGTGGCTGACGCCTCCGGCTTTTCTGACTTTCTGGAGGGAATACCTCGAGGAGGTATGATGTCAGCCTTGCCCGTGTGATCACAGGATCCAGAATGCCAGCGGCCTCCACGATTTCCTGCAGCCTGCGAGCTTGGAACTCCTCCGTCCCCAGCGGAGAGAGAGCGAGAAGGGCCGCCACAATCGGGAGATGATCTCCCTCAGGAGCCCTTTCGTCTACCTCCTCTGGGTCCGGGGGTGGTTCCGCTCGGGCCACTCGGAGCTCGTGGAGTCTTCTCTGGACCGCCTCCCTGTACTCCGGACGTTTCCGCTGTTTCTTAATGGCCTCCACCGTCCGGCCACGGAAGCTCTGGTGGAGCTCGATGTTCATGTGGCGTGTCCCTTGCAGGACGAGCACTGCTTCCCTGGTGGCGAGGATCGTCGTCTCCTCTGGAGTCCACTGCGCTCGGTGATGTTGTGTTGCGGCCATGGTGCGTTGGTCGTACCATTCCGGGTGCGCTCGTCGATGGTGGTCTCCCCGTCCGGTTGTGCTGGTGAAGGTCCTCTCGCATCCTGGAAACTCACAGGGGTAGTCGGGCAGGGAGGGTGGTTCGGCTCTGGGGGGTAAGGTATTGGCTGGGTGCGGGCGCCCAGTGGGGCGTCCGCGGTTATCCGAGGCTTTACTTCGTGTGTTTGGGCCAGCTAATTGTTAAGGGTTGGAGGGGGTGGCAGCCCCTGGAACCCTCGTCCGGGACCTCTTTAAGTGCCGAAGGCACTGGCGAGCACCCAGTGGGTGAGGTCCCGGTGCATGGGAGCAAGGCAGCAAACCTCCCATGCTGCTCGCCCCCCTGACCCCCCGAGGTTTCGTTGCGCAGATGCGCTCGGAAAAATCGGGGAGTTAGGGGATCGTGTAGAGGGGCCTGAGTGCTTTATCGGACTGTAAGAGTGGGGGGTGAAAAATCCCCCCCCCAGCCGGGACTCGAACCCGGACCCCCCAACTAGGGAGGTAGCACTCAGACCACTCGACCACGAGCTGCCTTAAGAGAGTCATAGTTACTCCCGCCGTTTACCCGCGCTTGCTTGAATTTCTNGGACAGCCTGGGTATTGGCATCCGTATTGAGGTCCGTGGTCATCAACGTGTGTCTGGGAGGCTCGACCGGAGGGCCGAGCCCCTGGTTCATCCGAGGCTTGGTTTCTATTTGGGCCAACACAAATAGGCCATGGGGGCTGGCAACTCCCAGGGCCCGAGGTGGCCGACTCCGAATCTGTCACCTCCTTACGGTGGTGTCCGGCGGGACCACGAGGAGGTTAGAGTCGGCCCGGGGCGGGAGAGGCTACCGGCCGAAGCCGTGGCAAAAGGTGCCTGTCACGCATCCACGCCCCAGCAACTACTACTTCTCACCACTATCTACTGTGCGTCGGCGTCTCGCAAATGTTGAGCCATGTCATAAGACCAGAATGAGCGAACGTCCCGTTCGGATGGTTGGCCGCACCGGTGCTGCGGCGGGAGACCGGGCAGGAAAGACCGCCTGTGGCTTAGGTGAAGATCCAGCCTCGCGTATTGCTTTTCCGGGCTCGCGCATTGGTTTCCGGTACGTGTGGGCATAGTCTCCCCTGTCGACGTGCATGGGGCCCTCGCACCAGTCGGCTGCTCACCGCTCCCCCCTGCAGGTCGTACCAGGCTCACGCTAACAGCTCCGGCCGCGGGCTCTCACGCTCCTTAATACTTCCACAGGGACGGGGCCGACATGAACACCGTCCAGCGCAAAGGTGGTTCCCCATCCAACGTAATCCCATCCTCCATCCGCAGCACAAGCGTACCCGCCCCCTCGGGTCGCTATCATCAAGTGGTCCATGCCACGGCCAGGTGACAATCCAGAAGGCCAAGTATTTAAGCTCAGTTCCCTTGCTCGACAAACAAAAAAAAATAAAAATAAAACTCGAACAGGACTATAGCTATACCCTTGTCCTTCCGAGGCGAGGCGCTCGACATTTGGACGATAGATAGTAAGCAAGAGAGTCATAGTTACTCCCGCCGTTTACCCGCGCTTGCTTGAATTTCTTCATGTTGACATTCAGAGCACTGGGCAGAAATCACATTGCGTCAACACCCGCGAGGGCCATCGCAATGCGAGCGCGCACGCGCGCCCCCTCGCGGGCGATGGGCTGCATGATCATCGGCGGAGAGTGTGACCTACCCCTTTCGGGGAGGCGGCTGGCTTAGCCGAGACGCCCCGTTACCAGCGGGGACCGCAAGGAGGCGGAGCCGCCGGCCGAAGCCCGGTCCTTATCAGGGTTGGGCATAGCCCTTTTTCGCCTAGGCGACGCTGCACCTGCAAACCACAATAATAAATCACGGCCCCTGTGTTGCAGGTCGCAACCATGGATGCCCCACAGCACCGTGTTCCCAGATGGGCACGCCGGAATACACATAGCCATGCCAGGAGCGTTCATCTTCTCATCTGGATTAAGGTAAGCCCCATAATGTATATCTTTCCATGCATAATAAATAAAGTTTGTTGACTAATTTGTTCTTTTGCCGTTTTGTTCTTGGTCCTGGTGCTCCGGGGGATTTCAGCATATAGGTCCAACAAGGTAAATGCCGTATATATTATACATCACATGCGATTCTTCTTAATTCCGTTCTTGTTCCCGTTTTCCCAAGGAGTCGTTAACAAAGTTCTGGAAACTGGTGTAGCCGCTCTCAGTTACCAGGTCCTTCAGGGTAGGAGGCCATCGGACCCCAGATTTAGTAAGTTCCTGCCTAAGTATTATTCGCGCCTCTTCAGTGTTAGGGCAGTCATATAGCAGGTGCCTAGGATCATCCAATGCTCCACACTGACAATTCGGCGACTCGGCCTAGCGGTGATAATGCAGCCTGGCCGCAAAGTCGCCATGGCCCGTGAGAAATTGCATCACACAGTGATTGAGACGGATCCAATTCATCTTCATCCTCCTGGGTGTCCCCCTAGGTGACGCAGCTATTGTCTCAGCAATAAATTCAGTACCCAATATACTGAATTGAATGCAGTTTCGGATCTTGTACCTCAATTCCGCTAATAT
>NW_019394988.1:0-25588 GCF_000612105.2 Orussus abietinus | reverse complement strand
GGGCCCTAATTGACTGCAGAGGGACCCCCTGCGCCATCTGTGATTTCCAGGTCAATTAAATTTTCACTCCGAGACCTCGTATTACCATCGTTTTAGCATAGAAGCGTATATAACACTTTTTTTGCCCTTATCCTGTTCAAATGTGAGTTTATCGACTATCAAAGTGTTCTAAATTGTCATAAAATTTTCCTGACCCTTTTGATTCTCATATCAGAGCCTTCGATAATTATATACTGATCGAAATATGAGAGATCGACGCCATTTTGGTTCTGGTCTGGGCTGAGTTAAAAAATTCTTTTGAAAAATCCAAATTTTCAATGTGTCAGGACAATTCTTAGATGATCAGGAGTGATGTGTCAAAGTTTCGGACAGTTTGGTCTAATACCCTAAATAAAAAGTGTTATATTCGACTCGGCTGATTTGAAGGGTGTTTCACTTCACCTTAACGCATAAAATCGACAATAAGATATCGACGCGTGAAAGTTCGATAGGTTAGGTCGGGTTACGGTCTTTTTATATGGACGCCAAATTCCCAAAATTTGCGGAAACGCCCCATTTATAAGTACGTGAATTTTTTAAATTTTCGAAAATGTGCTTCTTATCGTGAGGCGAACTTTCGAAATTCCCGGAAACGTCTTTTTTTATAAGGATGCGAGCGTTAAAATTATCCGAAAAACTCATTTTTATAAAGATGCGAAGTTTCGAAATGTACAGGAAAGACCTTTTTATAAAGACGCGATCTTCAGATATTTGTGAAAACGTCCTTTTTATACTGTATATTACTGTACATTGTATATTACTGTATATTTTATACTAACTTACGCGAAACGTCGAAATTTAGGTAAACCTCCATGATTCGACGAGTCTTATTGCTTTATGGAATTTAAATTCTATCTTCCATAATATAAGAACGTATGCGAATATGGCGTTGGTCCCTTTATAAGGACCCGGGGAGACGACTCGCTCCCGTTTCTTTATTACCGTAGCTAAAGGAAGTACGTCACGACCATTTTCATCAAAGAGAATCGCGCATCTCGGATGCTCGTTCCTTTGCAAAGAGAATACTCTAGAAAGGGAGCCTCGCCGAAATCCCGTTCTGCAAGAACGTTCATATTTTCAAATGACTAAGAAGCACAATTCCAACTTCCCAAAACTGTGCAGGAAAATAAATACACTCGTGTATTAAATTCACAATATACGTCTACATTTTATTCGAAAGTACGTTGGAAAATCAATATATCAAAGGCGGAGTAAAATCTGCGATAAAAATTACGGCACTTCGTTTTCATGGTTATACGTGGGCTCTTATCTGAAAATAAATAATTATGGTGTTCATGAATCAAATATCAAAAATCAAGAGCGATGGCCAAGTGCAGTATTTTCTTTTTAAGGTGAAGTGAAACACGTCGAGAAACCTGATCAACGTCGATAAAGAAGATTTTTCTAAATGCCTACGTTGCCGACGTTCGTTTTTATATTGACAGCTGGGTCGAATTATATTGGGTATTGTACCAAATGGCATATTCCACCTGTCGTTTGCGTACAATAATTATAAAGAAATCGAAGTAAAACTCCAGAAATCCTCTGGTTTCATGCCTTCTGGGGCCCTAATTGACTGCGGAGGGACCCCTTGCGCCATCTGTGATTTCCAGGTCAATTAAATTTTCACTCCGAGACCTCGTATTACCATCGTTTTAGCAAAGAAGCGCATACAACACTTTTTTTCCCTTTATCCCGTTCAAATGCGAGTTTATCGATTACCAGATTGTTCTAAATTGTCGTAAAATTGTCCTGACCCTTTCGATTCTCATATCAGAGCCTTCGATAATTGTATATCGATCGAAATATGAGAGCTCGACGCCATTTTGGTTCTGGTCTGGACTGGGTTAAAAAATTTTGTTGAAAAATCCAAATTTTGAATGTGTCAGGACAATTCTTAGATGATCAGGAGTGATGTGTCAAGGTTTCGGACAGTTTGGTCTAATACCCTTAAAAAAAAGTGTTGTATTCAAATCGACTGATTTGAAGGATGTTTCACTTCACCTTAAAGGGTGTACACGTGTATGTACGCTCGCACGCGTGCGCAGTCGTTCCTGCGCACGCGTCGCGGACGTGAGGACGTACGATGCGTTGCACGCAAGAACACGGGGATTACACGAGATCCCGTGTCCGTGTCCGTTGTACGGACGATTCTTTCACCAATGACGCGTAATGTGCCGGTCCGTTATGCAACGCGCATCGGTAGCAGCATGCTGCACCGTTCTCCAGTGACGTCACTTTCGGCAGCTTTCGCTCACCACCCCACCTCGAATGAGCTGTTCGCAATATTGTCCGAATTTTTTCTTTCCCATTTTTCATCTCGCTCGAAATTTGAAATCAAACTTGAAATACCTAACCTAACTTCTGCGTGTTTTTTTTTTTCCTGCGGTCTTTCCGAGATTATTCAATCCGACATTCTTTTATTTTCCTCTCGAAATTATACAGTAATCCCGACTTTGGCGTTTATTTTCACTTTTAGGGGGAATTTATTTGCACTGGTGTCAAGGGAGGACATTATCATTTTTAATGCAGATAATCGCGCCGGTCGGCGTATGGCGCGACAACAATGCTAACTTCACGTCGTTACATGTGCACCGACCATAGAGAGACACTTGGGCGACTAATGTCACTCGCACGGTAAAATTCAGGAACGTATTGCGCGTTTTGCACCCACCCGCCGAGGGAATTAATTAATTTCGGAGAAACACGAAGAATCGCAATTAACGGAGGACGTCTGGGTGGGACATGAAATAAGCCTGGTTATAAATCATGGTAATTGAATTTCCAACAAGTTTCCAATTTACATCCGCCAGAAATTCCGGCTCACGTCTGCTTTCTTCAACGGTGGCCTCGCCGCCATTTTGGAAGTTTCCTCAAATTTTACATATCTTATTAAAATATACCATGTAACGACTCTGTATAAAAATATAGAAATGTGAATTACAAGAATAAAAGCGATTGCCACCCTGCAAAGGAATGTCATTGAATCGATGAAATATTTTGCTAATTCAAAGAATAATTACTTTCACTTGAACAAACTGCAATAAATTGTCATAATTCCGAGGAAACGTTGCATCCACTTTATTCGAGCTTGAGTGAAATAATAATTCCTCGAATGAACAAAATTTTTCTTTCGTTCAATTAATTTTTTTATTCTCTCAGGGCAATAATTACATTATTTATCCCCGTAACTCTTTTGCCGGGACTTCCGGGCCAGAAAGGGGAAACTTCACGGCGCAATTATCGGACTTCCCGTTCCTTCGGGCATTCATTAGATATCCACGTTAACGAACCAATAAAAAAAAAAAAATTGATAGCGCCATTACGTCCTCAAAGAAATAGAAAAAAAAATCAATAGGCGAACAAAGGTGTCAAATAAAGTGAAAAAAGGGTAAAAGACAAGTATGACAAACGATTGGTAGAGAAATGTAGAAAAAGCGAGAATTGGCCAGGATTTCTTATGTTGACGATCTCTACATAAGGAGTAGAGAGAAAAGATTTTTCTTCTTTTCCAAGGCGTAGCCCGGGGGGCTGAGTCGGAAACTGTAAAAAAAAAGAAGAGAGAGAAAGTGAAAAAGAAACACGAGACGAAAAGTAAACGTTGACTTCGTCAGCTCGACGAGAAGCCTAACGACGCGTTTGCGTCCTCCGGAAACTTCATCCCTCGGAGGCACTCAATTAGCGTAATTCAATGAATCGAGAAATCTAAACTCCCCTTGCCCTGGTTTCCCATTTTACAGGTATTTTCGTCCCTGGAGAGACCATCGAGAATCTCGATTTAAGGTGAAGTCAAACATGTCGCTCGATTTCTGGAATTTCGGTTGAGTGGATTCATATTTTTCGATGCCCTAATTAGGGTGAAGTGAAACACCTCGCTCGATTCCTGGAATTTCGGTTAGCTGGATTCAAGATTTTCGATGCCCGAATTAAATCAAAGTGAAACCCCTTGCTCGATTCCTGGAATTTCGGTTAGCTGGATTCAAGGTTTTCGATGCCCGAATTAAATCAAAGGGTGAAGTGAAACCCCTCGCTCGGTTCCTGGAATTTTGGTTAGCTGGACTCAAGGTTTTCGATGCCCGAATAAAATCAAAGTGAAACTCCTCGCTCGATTCCTGGAATTTCGGTTAGCTGGATTCAAGGTTTTCGATGCCCGAATTAAATCAAAGTGAAACCTCTCGCTCGATTCCTGGAATTTCGGTTAGCTGAATTCAATGTTTTCGATGCCCGAATTAAATCAGAGTGAAACCTCTCGCTCGATTCCTGGAATTTCGGTTAGCTGGATTCAAGGTTTTCGATGCCCGAGTTAAATGAAAGTGAAACCCCTCGCTCGATTCCTGGAATTTCGGTTAGCTGAATTCAAGGTTTTCGATGCCCGAATCAAATCAAAGTGAAACCCCTCGCTCGATTCCTGGAATTTCGGTTGACTGGTTTCATATTTTTCGATGCCCTAATTGGGGTGAAGTGAAACACCTCGCTCGATTCCTGGAATTTCGGTTAGCTGGACTCAAGATTTTCGATGCCCGAATTAAATGAAAGTGAAACCCCTCGCTCGATTCCTGGCATTTCGGTTAGCTTTTCCGAAATTCCAGGAATCGAGCGACGCGTTTCGGAGGTTAAGACCTCCGATGCAGGACATCGGCGGTCTTGGAGAGACCTTAGAGAGACATAAGAGGAATAAGTTTCTCCAGGGAATTTGTCGGATTACGACAATCCCGACTTATCGGAAAAGTGCGCCACTTGCCGTCGCGCTTTTGGAGCGAAAGTCCGCGATTTTATTTTTCCTCCCGTCGAGCCCCATTTGGAGATGACTCGATGAATCTTCGACATCAATACCCATGTACTGTCTCATGCTTGCGAAACTAATACTCCAAGGCTGATCGCCATTATGAAAGGTACAGAAAAAGTGCGGCTAAGGTTGCACCTTCGTCCCGAGATCGAAGTCCAGCTGGACATTTCGAAAGAGCGTTCTCCGGAAAAAGTGCAACTTGATTGCGCTCAAGATGTGATTATAAATATTATGACGCGTTTACACAAACTTCGGTTTAAGGGGGTTGGAAGATTCAGTACTGGAATTTCTTCCCCGATTTTGGGGAAATGGACTCGAATCGTACGTGAAATCGAATGTTTACGTAACTGTAGACTTCGGGGCTTAAAATGTCGGATTTCGCCATAAGTTTTCCCCGCGGTACGGTATCCTCCATGGCCTTGCAGACTGCAATTACATCCCATAAAGCACGCCTGAGACACGCTCGGGTCGTCATTCTTGTAAGCGTGCAAATCGCTTAAAAGTGGTGTGCCCATCTTTCAAGTTCAGCCACATCCTGTTTCCGTCATAAAAGCATAAGAGTTCCACCGGAGACTTATCGTTATCCGGACAGAAAAATTCAAAATGTGAAGCTCCATGCCATGAAAATATAAAAGGATTATTATCACGATGAAATTCTTCAATCGTGTTCCGGATAAAAAAGTTTCATAAATGACACCTCTTTGTCGCCACATTCGTATCAGCTTAAAAAATTATAGAAACATTCATGACAGTAATTCGCCCAATCTTGAAATTCCTGAACCAAGGCTAACAAAGTTGCCCTAAACATGTGATCGATGACGTAAATTCACTCGGTGATGAATTCAATTAAATTTGGCAAAAAAATCATCTTAAGGTGAAGTGAAACACCCTTCAAATCAGTCGATTCGAATACAACACTTTTTTTTAAGGGTATTAGACCAAACTGTCCGAAACTTTGACACATCACTCCTGATCATCTAAGAATTGTCCTGACACATTGAAAATTTTGATTTTTCAAAAGAATTTTTTAACTCAGCCCAGACCAGAACCAAAATGGCGTCGAGCTCTCATATTTCGATCGATATACAATTATCGAAGGCTCTGATATGAGAATCGAAAGGGTCAGGACAATTTTACGACAATTTAGAACAATCTGGTAATCGATAAACTCGCATTTGAACGGGATAAAGGCAAAAAAAGTGTTGTATGCGCTTCTATGCCAAAGCGATGGTAATACAAGGTCTCGGAGTGAAAATTTAATTGACCTGGAAATCACAGATGGCGCAGGGGGTCCCTCTGCAGACAATTAGGGCCCCAGAAAGCTTGAATCCAGAGGATTTCTGGAGTTTTACTTCGATTTCTTTATAATTATTGTACGGAAACGACAGGCGGAGTATGCCATTTGGTACAATACCCAATATAATTCGACCCAGCTGTCGATATAAAAACGAACGTAGGCATTTAGAAAAATCTTCTTTATCGACGTCGATCAAGTTCCTCGACGTGTTTCACTTCACCTTAAAATGCCTAATATCAATCAATAAATAGGAATTACATCTTGTGTGTAAATGTTATTATCAGGCTATGTTATAGCATTTTTTGCATCGCGTTATATCCGTTTCCCTCTCTCTGACGGTACTTCCAGCGTCCTCGACGGGAAAGAAAAGCGGCAAAGAAAGAGGAAAAAATTCCGTATGGTTAGGTTCGCTTACTCGTAGCGGCTTTCTTGCGCAGACTCCGCAGACTGCGCAGACTGCGCGGACTGTGTTGCGCCGGGACACAAAGGCAACGCGCAGGACGAGAGCGCAACGGCGCACGCGCAGCGGCGCGCCGCTCGGCGTCGGCGTTAAAGAGGAAATACGAGCCATAAAGTGGCGATGCGAGAGCCGACGGATACGCAGGGAATACCAAATCAAACGCACCCGAGAGCCGAAGATCGAAAGTCGTCTTGTTCCCCGTAGGACCGCCATTTGCGAGCGATTTCTGCCGCTAAACAAAAAAGAAAGAAAAAAAGAAAGTACTCTCCTAACCTCGATGATACTACCCTGAGAAATAATCAGTGGACTGAAACAAACATATATTGTTGCCTGCATCATGTACCATTGCGAGAAACAATTATTCCGTTGAGAAGCAAAATTGACGTCGAGTTGCACCTAATTGTTGTTGATTTAAACAGACTGTCTTTACTCGACGTGACATTCCTTTGGACGTATTTGAATAGGAATATTTCTTTGAACGGTACCAAGGAAAGATATTGGAAATTCAACGAGTAATCATTTGACTCGAAGAAACGTAAATTGCGGTAATTTTGAGAAAATTACGCATACCGCGGGATTTTAGCTGATTATTTTATCGCGTTAAATCAATATTAATCATCTGGTACGACATTATGTGAGGTGACGTTTTCAGGCGGAACGCGAGGATTTTTCGTCCGACCGAAAACACTAGCGAAATCTTACGTGCTGTAGAATGAAATTCCTCCGGATCGCCTCGGGCAGTGCAGTTTTCCTCGTCGCTTGTTTCCTCTTTTCCCTGATCGATCCAAACGGATTTCGCGATCGAGACTCGCTCGTGTTGCAACACCTCGCGATCAGATCGCAAGGGAAAAAAGAAAAGAAAAAAGCCCCACGAGTTCGGACTTCTTGCAAGTGACGTTTTGAAATCCACGAGCCCTGCGGCTTCCAGTTCAAACTCTGACATGCCGTATGTCTGCCGTATCCTCTGTTCCCTTAGAAATTATTTATGAAAAGTAGATAAAATATCTTAAATGGTGCAATCCTTGTTTTTCAGGGTTTTAACGGCGTTCACCACCAAGTGGGGACGATGACTTCCACCGCTATATGGCATTGGCATCGAATTCGGTGGTAGGTTACCAAAACGTACTTTCTCGCTCGGATGAGGGAGACGCGACGCACAATGGGCAGTGTTTAGCAACGGGCGAAAAATGTGTGCGTATTTTGCACGTATACAACTCACACAACGGCTAGACGCCTCTGGACTAGGCGCCGAAACGTGTGTGACCCTCGGCCGCACGCACACGCAAGTTGGACGCTCCGCCTAGAGTCGGCAACGGTTGCTAAGGAATGCCCAAATTCCGCGCGAGAAACTTGAAAATCCTGAAAAAGGTGCTCCACGGGGACAACGATTTTGAGCGTACTTCTCAACCGATCGAGCTCAACGAGTGCTCGTTTTAAAGATAAAATGTTGACGTGTGTTTATATGGGAGCGATTTTCGATCGAAGCACCTCCTTCCTAGGTAAAATGGCATTGAAATTATGTCGTTGCACTTTTTTATATGATAATGACCACTTATCGAAAATCGCTCCCATATAAACACAGGTCAACGTTTCATCTTCGATATGAGCACTCGTTAAGCTCGATCGGTTTATAAATGTGTTCGGAATCGTTGTCCCCGTGAGGCCCTGCAAAATCGCTGGAGTGGTGAGCGCCCTTAACATAACAATGGCGGAATGTGTATACGGCGAACAGTCGTATGTTAAATTGCAGTCGAGCCACGTCGAAGATGGGCTTTTGTCGCCGAGACATTCCATCCCTTTTTGTCGAGCACCCCTTTCGCTTTCTTTGTTCCCCCCCGACATCCGTCCCCCTCTTGCATCACCGAAGATGAAGCTATTACGGGGGCTCATTCGTTTTCGAAAGAGCCGTCTCGGAAATTATAACGAGAGAATGCCGGGGTCCGCTCGAGTAAAAAGTACTGCCTCTCGTTGCGCCATCTCTCTGTACAGCTCGTTACAAACGATCCACTGTACTTACACGAGGTGTTACGTGCTTAAAATGTGTCACGATTCATGACATGACGTGGTCTAAAATTTGCGATATCGCAGAATCCAGAAAATGGCGTTAATATATTTTTTATTTAAGGCGGCATGAAAGTGGCATCTGAGAGGTCAGGCGTTTATGAAACTTTTCTCTGAAATGAGTGCACCGAATCATTTGAAACTTTACAACTTGAATATGGAGGCCCTAAGGAACGTTCCACTCCTCGTAAAATTTCATTTTTCATAAAAATTTTTAATACCTTTATACACAAATTTTTCCAACAAACGGAATTTCATGACAGTCAGGATCTCTCTTATAGCCTCCATATTCACATCGTAAACTTTAAAACAATTTGATGCACTAGGTTTGGGGAAAAGCTTCATAAACGAGACCTCTTTGACGTCACTTTCCCATCGCCTTAATATTGACCAATTTTGCGCGCTATATCCGTTTTCATCGATTTGAAATTTAAAAAAATGGGGTACAGAGGGTTATTTTTTTTTTGTCATTGTGAACGTTGCACGAGACGATAACGACCAAGGCTGCAGGTTATCCTCCATAGGTTGGGATAAGTACGCGTGTCCTCGTTGAGATGCACACGTCACTTTCTCATCGCCTTAATATTGACCAATTTTGCGCGCTATATCCGTTTTCATCGATTTGAAATTTAAAAAAATGGGGTACAGAGGGTTATTTTTTTTTTGTCATTGTGAACGTTGCACGAGACGATAACGACCAAGGCTGCAGGTTATCCTCCATAGGTTGGGATAAATACGCGTGTCCTCGTCGAGATGCACATGTAAAGGAGCTTTTTAACAGGCGGTGATATTCCGCCGATAATTCAAGCCGCCGCGGGTGCGCGCGCAGAGTATAAATTACGCGGAAAACGAGAGCCAATCAGCGTAAGTCATTGGTAGGAACGGTCGAGGGTATACCTATCATTGGCCTGTCCTCGTCATAATATCATTGATGATTAGTCGCGGGCAGGGAAGCTCGGCCGAGGGACGAGGATCGTCGATTGGGTTAACCCAGGTCATGGACACATCGCTTTACGCAAGAATTAAACGCTAAATAATACAAATTAAGGTGGAATGGTCATTCTATATATATATATATATATATCAAAACGTCAAAATATTTATAAAACATTTCCCGGTGCACCGAATCATTTGAAACATTAACGCGTGATTAAGGACGTACTAACGAAAATCATGAAACTCCGAAAATTTCAATTTTCGAAAGAGAAAAAAATATTTCATTCTTGTCTGAGATAAGTAAAAATATTTCTCACGAGATATGAAATTTCGCGAGTTTCAAGACCTTCTTTAGGACCTCCGTAATCACGTGATAAGGTTTCAAATGATTCGGTGAACCCAGTTTTGAGAAAAGTTCGATTAATATTTTCACTCTTTGATATCTAGCAGTTTTGTGACATCTTAAGGTGAAGTGAAACACATCGAGGAACTTGATCGACGTCGATAAAGAAGATTTTTCTAAATGCCTACGTTGCCGGCGTTCGTTTTTATATTGACAGCTGGGTCGAATTATATTGGGTATTGTACCAAATGGCATACTCCACCTGTCGTTTTCCTACAATATAAATCAAGAAATCGAAGTAAAACTCCAGAAATCCTCTGGATTCGTGCTTTCTGGGGCCCTAATTGACCTGCAGAGGGACCCCCTGCGCCATCTGTGATTTCCAGGTCAATTAAATTTTCACTCCGAGACCTCGTATTCCCATCGTTTTAGCATAGAAGCGCATACAACACTTTTTTTGCCTTTATCCCGTTCAAATGCGCGTTTATCGATTACCAGAGTGTTCTAAATTGTCGTAAAATTGTTCTGACCCTTTAGTTTCTCACATTAGAGCCTTCGATAATTGTATATTGATCTAAATATGAGAGCTCGACGCCATTTTGGTTCTGGTCTGGGCTGAGTTAAAAAATTTTGTTGAAAAATCCAAATTTTCAATGTGTCAGGACAATTCTTAGATGATCAAGAGTGATGTGTCAAAGTTTCGGACAGTTTGGTCTTTTACCCTTAAAAAAAAGTGTTGTATTCGAATCGACTGATTTGAAGGGGGTTTCACTTCACCTTAACCATTTTGGTCCAAGTAACGATTTTAGGCCAAGTAAAAGTCTTCCCGCTTTCCTTTGACGCACGTAGTCGCGGAACTTTTCTAACCTCGTCTGACGGATGAAGTCGAAGAAACTCTGGGAGGTGTCGAGGGGGAAAAAGGGATAAGGAAAAGGAGAAAAAGGGAGGAAACGGCGGAGGAAGGATATAGCGGTATGCAAAAACACCCGTAGGTGGTCACGAGTAGTCGTGCGTATAAACGCGGCTCGGAACATAACCTCAAAGTATGTTCCATGTACGTAGCCGACGCGGGGGGATTCTGTCCCCGAGCAACGCTAACGATTTGCATTCCGAAGCTCCAGGAGGTGACTTCTCTTTCCTGCATTCAGCCTCCCTGCGAGAGAGAAAGAGAGGAAAGGAATCGCGAAACGAGGAGAGCATCGCGCCGGAAGAAGAACAAAGAAACGTCGACGGAAAACGTCAACGAAGTACCGTTAAAAAAATATCCCAATTTTATAACATACTTCGAAATAAAATCTACAACCTCTATTATCTCTAACCATAAAATTCAGAAGCCAAGCGTATTAACTTTCCAACAAAGTTTCATTTCTTACAAAAGATTGGGAAGATGTATGAACAAATTTCTAAAAGATTGGCATTTCATGGGGGTCCGTATAGCTTTCGTATTTACATTGTAAAGTTATAAACGATTCGGTACACCCAATTTGGAGAAAAGTATCATAAACAAGACCCTTGACGCCGTTTTCGCATCACCTTAAACCAAGCCACTGTCACTCATAAAATTTTATTTTGTATAAGAAATTTTGAACGTATCAATGAACAAATTTTAAAGGCGTCAGGACTTTCCTTATTGCTTTCATTTTAATATTGCCAAGTTAGAAACGATACGGTACACCCACTTCGGAGGAAAGTTTCATAAACGAGACCTTTTTGACGCCACTTTCGCGTCACCTTAAACCAAGATGGCGGCGGACAAACGCGAGCGAAGACTCGGGAAGGAATGGTCAAATTCCAAGAAGACGGAGGAAGCAGGAACGGAATCGGGTCCCTTCGGGGCAGTGGCTCGTTCCCGGAGGAACGTAATGCCAGCCTACGGTAGGCCGGATCCACGAGGTGGATAATCCCGCAGGAACGGAAACCCATCATTCGAATAATAAGGTCGTTATCGTATGACCCGGGACGAGGTCGGTCCTCGCGTGCGCAACTACCTGTCCCTGTTTATGCCGAGGACGTAATAACCTGTAAACGCGACTTTTACAGGGCACCAGCCACCCGTGTAAATCGAGCTCTACCCTGGGGACGCCATTTTGTGTCGCGACTTCCGGCATCGTTTTCAAATATACGTATATAGTGCGGTATTCGTGGAAAATCGAGAATCAAGTGCAAGGTGAAAAATAAATTCCCAATGAAATTAAGAATTATAATTGAAGGGTTTTAAGGAGAGAATTTGGGAGGATTTTCTTATGGTTGAACCGGTAAACGGGAGTTTTATAGGGTACCAGTTACTCGTGTAAATCGAGCTCTACCCTGGGGACGCCATTTTGTGTCGCGACTTCCGGCATCGCTTTGAAATATACGTATATAGTAAGCTATTCGTGGTTTAAGGATTGCAAAGGGTAAAGTTGTAGTGAAAATTGAAATTCTAAATGAAATTAAGTAATTCCAAGTCCTGGAACTTATCGGAGAAAATTGGTAGAATTAATTGGTAAAAGTGGTCCGATTTTCCTGGTTGTTAAATTCCGACTTAATTCGACGCTAATGGGGTCCCATGTGTTAATTTAAATCGCCGATTAAAATCCTTTCTCGAGTCAGTACCCATGATCGATCAAGTGCGAAATAAAAAATCTATTAATTCGAAATTCTGAAAGTTTCCGGATGAAATCGGTGGAATTAATTAACAAGAGTGGTTCGATTATTCTGGCTGTTAATTCCGAATTAATTCGATGTTAATGGGGTCCCATGTGTCGAGGGAGATCGCGCTTCTCCGTGGTAGTCCTTTCAGCACGTAGTAATCTCTTTCTAGGATCTAAGCAGCGCATGCGCAGTGCAATACCCAACTCGCCTTTAGCCTTGTTCTTCCGGTTTCTAACTACATGCCGTTTATCATCTCGCGGCTTGCGCACATCCGACACGGTTAATTCCATCGCGTTAATTCCTCCGTCCCCGTTGGGGTAATAACAATAAGGCGGTGTTGCGCTAAAACGCGAATCTGAATCTCGTTTGCCTTGTACCGCCTCTCGTACCCGCCGAATTATTCGGTTTTGAATGAAAAAGAACAGAAAATTATTCTTCAAACTCATAATAATCTCGACTGGATTAGATGCAAAGTTCTTCCATTCCCGGAATTATGACAATTTACTTGAGTTTAAGGGCGCTCACCACTCCAGCGATTTTGCAGGGCCTCACGGGGACAACGATTCCGAACGTATTTCTAAACCGATCGAGCTTAACGAGTGCTCATATCGAAGATGAAACGTTGACCTGTGTTTATATGGGAGCGATTTTCGATAAGTGGTCATTATCATATAAAAAAGTGCAACGACATAATTTCAATGCCATTTTACCTAGGAAGGAGGTGCTTCGATCGAAAATCGCTCCCATATAAACACACGTCAACATTTTATCTTTAAAACGAGCACTCGTTGAGCTCGATCGGTTGAGAAGTACGCTCAAAATCGTTGTCCCCGTGGAGCACCTTTTTCAGGATTTTCAAGTTTCTCGCGCGGAATTTGGGCATTCCTTAGCAACCGTTGCCGACTCTAGGCGGAGCGTCCAACTTGCGTGTGCGTGCGGCCGAGGGTCACACACGTTTCGGCGCCTAGTCCAGAGGCGTCTAGCCGTTGTGTGAGTTGTATACGTGCAAAATACACACACATTTTTCGCCCGTTGCTAAACACTGCCCATTATGCGTCGCGTCTCCCTCATCCGAGCGAGAAAGTACGTTTTGGTTACCTCCCACCGAATTCGATGCTAATGCCATCTAGCGGTGGAAGTCATCGTCCCCACTTGGTGGTGAACGCCGTTAAGCCAAATAATTATTCTTTCAATCAACAGAATATATCTTTGGTAATATTCAGATATATTTCTTGGGTTCGATGGCTTTTTCTTTTTTTTTCCTTCCCGAGTGTAAGCACCCGAAGTACATGGATTTCGTGAATACTTTAAACAACGTATAAAAATTAACGGGATTTCCTTGCATTAAGTATAAATTGGGAATTTTATACTTTTTAAATAAATGGTACGGGTTATCGTTATGGCATCGAGTGATGGCATATCGCAAAAGGGTTATGGGATCTTGATTTCAGGTCCTTTTTTTTCTGACTTTTTCAATCTCCCGCGAAGAGATTAACCCTTTGAAATTACACCCCGCGGTATCGCGCCATCTCTTGAGAGAGTCCGGGAAAAGATTATTAGAAAAAAATATGGAAGGGAAGAAAAAGATGTTAAAAATGGCCGATCTCGATCGAAAGGGATCGGTGGAGTGATCGAGCCCATCCCGGGGGACTCCGAGCGACAGGGTAAATAAGACAGAATTTACAGGAAACGCCGTGGACGATCCACTTTTTGCGATTTAGGATCTTCGCCGACAGGTACCACTTTGCGGCGGGATACACTTCTCGAGGAGTTCTGAATTTACGATACTCGCCTTGAAATGTGTTAGTGTGCTTTCCTGGGTGCAGGATAAAGGTTCCCACAGAACCGGGACGCTTGCTTCCGTTAATTATCCCTCGGATTAATTGACATCCTTTTAGCGGAGCGACTTCGCCTCATCGACGTCCCGAGTCGAACGAAACGTCGAAACTTAAGGTGAAGTGAAACACCCTTCAAATCAGTCGAGTCGAATACAACACTTTTTTTTAAGGGTATTAGACCAAACTGTCCGAAACCTTGACACATCATTCCTGATCATCTAAGAATTGTCCTGACACATTCAAAATTTGGATTTTTCAAAAAAATGTTGTAACTCAGCCCAGACCAAAACCAAAATGGCGTCGAGCTCTCATATTTCGATCGATATACAATTATCGAAGGCTCGGATATGAGAATCCAAAGGGTCGGGACAATTTTACGACAATTTAGAACACTCTGGTAATCGATAAACTCGCATTTGAAAAGGATAAGGAAAAAAAAAGTGTTGTATACGCTTCTATGCTAAAACGATGGTAATACGAGGTCTCGGAGTGAAAATTTAATTCACCTGGAAATCACAGATGGCGCAGGGGGTCCCTCTGCAGTCAATTAGGGCCCCAGAAAGCTTGAATCCAGAGGATTTCTGGAGTTTTACTTCGATTTCTTGATATTATTGTACGAAAACGACAGGTGGAGTATGCCATTTGGTACAATACCCAATATAATTCGGTATAGCTGTCGATATAAAAACGAACGTCGGCAACGTAGGCATTTAGAAAAATCTTCTTTATCGACGTTGATCAAGTTCCTCGACGTGTTTCACTTCACCTTAAATGCGAGACAAAGTAATATCAGATTTTCCCTGAATCCTAAGAGAAAAATCCTAATCAGCTGTTATAGCTTAAAAAACGGAGAATTTCATCGCGCGGCTCAACGCTTTGTCAACCTCCACTAAATTTCTCATTTGTTTATAACATCCGATATTCCTTTTATAAATCGTCACAATTCCGAAGAAATGTAGGCATCCAATTTATTGGAGCTTATTTGAGTGAAATAATTCCTCCTTGAATTAACAATAGATTTCTTGGCTCAGTGAAATTTCTTTCCTCGGTGTAAGACGCCCCGGAAGATCTTCAAGGAGTCATTAATCATCGTGCACGATCACGTCATCGCACGTGTCGGAATTCTTAAGCAGAAATTGCCAGGTAATGAGATTACGGCGCGTCCCGCGGAATTAAACGAGTGAAACGTCAGTGTCAATAATAAACATTGCTCCGCCAGGAAAGACGGTATTACACAGGCGCAATATCACTCCCCGTAATTGCGGCGGCTGAAAACTCATTCGCAATATATTAAGGCCCTGGGATTCAATGAGTCTCCTTATTACGGCAGTAATTACAAGAACGACGCCACGCACGCGGCTACCAAGGGAACGTGGATGCTCAATTTATGCGACAATGATTCACCTGAAATTTCACCTCCGAGGGCTTTATCTCGAGGCTTAAGGTCCCTTCACAACGCATTTTTCTCTTCCCCAAGCTTATGTCCAAATTGGAAAAAATTCCAGATTCAAAATCCCAAAAAGATATACTCATGCCAGAATATGAAAAACTCGTGAATTAAGGTGAAGTGAAACACGTCGATTAACTTGATCAACGTCGATAAAGAAGATTTTTCTAAATGCCTACGTTGCCGACGTTCGTTTTCATATCGACAGCTATACCGAATTATATTGGGTATTGTACCAAATGGCATACTCCGCCTGTCGTTTTCGTACAATAATTATCAAGAAATCGAAGTAAAACTCTAGAAATCCTCTGGATTCATGCTTTCTGGGGCCCTAATTGACTGCGGAGGGACCCCTTGCGCCATCTGTGATTTCCAGGTCAATTAAATTTTCACTCCGAGACCTCGTATTACCATCGTTTTAGCATAGAAGCGTATACAACACTTTTTTTGCCCTTATCTCGTTCAAATGTGAGTTTATCGACTATCAAAGTGTTCTAAATTGTCGTAAAATTTTCCTGACCCTTTTGATTCTCATATTAGAGCCTTCGATAATTATATACTGATCGAAATATGAGAGATCGACGCCATTTTGGTTCTTGTTTGGGCCGAGTTAAAAAATTCTTTTGAAAAATCCAAATTTTCAATGTGTCAGGACAATTCTTAGATGATCAGGAGTGATGTGTCAAAGTTTCGGACAGTTTGGTCTAATACCCTTAAAAAAAAGTGTTGTATCCGAATCGACTGATTTGAAGGGTGTTTCACTTCACCTTAATCGAGAACTACCTGAATATTCGTGATTACTCGCGTGTAAACGTTAAATGTTATTAATTTTTAGAGCTTGAGATGAGATTTCATTTTGAGGGAAGGTTCTATTTATTAACATACACACGGGACAAAAGTTCATTGAACCAAAGAAATATTTTCTCAACTTGAACTCGAGTTAACTGAAATAAGTTCTCATAATTCCGAATCTTTTTATCATTACTTTACCAAAATGACATATGGAACGCTTCAATACGATAATTCTCAACGTAGACTGTAAAAGATTTCAACGAAAATAAAAATGTCGGTAGCAGGACGCGCCAGCTTAAGGTGAAGTGAAACACGTCGAGGAACTTGATCAACGTCGATAAAGAATATTTTCTAAATGCCTACGTTGCCAACGTTCGTTCTTATATTGACAGCTGTGTCGAATTACATTGAATATTGTACCAAATGGCATACTCCGCCTGTCGTTTTCGTACAATAATATCGTCATCGTCCCCACTTGGTGGTGAACGCCGTTAAGCNTTTGGGGGGTTGTTTCACCCCTTAAATGTGGACCATTGCAGATATAAAAAAACACGTGTCTCTTAGATTTTTGTGTTCTTCAACTTATATGAAACTCAATAAGATCGGAGGCGGACACTTGGGAATGTTTCCTTGTAAGTACCTGTGCACTTTGCGGCCGCGATTGCGATGCAGTTTATGCACTCCTACCCGGTCATCCCCATAGAGGTTCCCTTTGATGGTGTCCCCCAAGCTCCTGGAGAATCCTGGTCTGCAGCCTTGCCGTAAATCCGGCGATTCCGCCTCGACATCCGGTTCGACGACAGCCGCCGCTCTGGAAGATGCTGGACCGTTTATCTCGGCCGGAGGTTGTAAAAGTCGGCGAAGATTTGCGAGCGTAACAATGGTTCCGCTGTTTAAGACGAATCCTTGCTCCAGCGCGGATTTTCGCGCCCCTAGAATGGCTGTCCTCTTGGGGATCCACCCCCAAGCATCTCTTCTTTGAATTCGCAAAAAAAATATAATATTATACATCAAAAATCATCACATCAGAAACTTGGATTTCCAGAAAATCCACAAGCGCACCAAATTTTCTTTTTTTCATTTTTCCCCCGCCGCGAATGATCGATAAAATAAATTCCATGAAATTCATACACCTCTAATCTTTTTCCGCGTACATCCTCGTTTCCCGATTTCCCTTAATATCCGAAAAAATTCCCCCATTTCTTCAATTTTGGAGTTCCTCTCCAAGTCAAATGCAGCGGTGCATCTGCAGCCCCCGAAAAAGTCGATAAAACCAGTTCCACGAAATGTTTACATCCCTAATCTTTTCCCCGTTTCTCAATTTCCTAAATTCCCGTAATATCTTACAAAAAATTCCCTCATTTTCAAATTTTTGGAGTCCCTCTCCAAGCCGAGTGCAGCGGTGCACCTGCAGCCCCCGAAAAAATCAATAAAACCCGTCCCACGAAATTTTTACATCCCTAATCTTTTCCCCACTTCTCAATTTCCTAAATTCCCGTAATATCTTACAAAAAATTCCCCCATTTTTCAATTTTCGGAGTTCCTCTCCAAGTCGAGTGCAGCGGTACACCTGCAGCCCCCCAAAAAATCGATGAAACCAGTTCCACGAAATTTTTACATCTCTAATCTTTTCCCTGTTTCTCAATTTCCTAAATTCCCGTAATATCTTACAAAAAATTCCCCCATTTTTCAATTTTCGGAGTCCCTCTCCAAGCCGAGTACGGCGATGCACCTGCAGCGGTGCATCCCTGTAGCAGGAGATACCAGTGGAACCGCCAAGGGCGAACTCCGGGAGATCCGCCATTCCTTCGGGATCGGTCAGTACTCTCGGTATGCACCTAGTCGATATGCGCCTTTTCCCGAGGTGCAGCTGCACCTGCAGCGAGCGAGGCCCGAGTAGCCAGCGGCGCCCCTGGCCCGGAAGAGATCCGGATCCGTCGGGATCTCGAGTCAGAAGGCGAACGAGCTCGGTATGCACGATTGGATCCGTCTCGGTGTAAACACATAAACGTATCCACCATCGAGTTAGAACCTCCTCGCTGTGAATAAGACCAACCCCAATGGACGCAAAGTATTGGAATTCCCGATTTATCCGCGTAAAACTAGTGGTAACAGGGTGGTAAGTGTCAAAATTAAACGTTTATCCTCTCACGTTTTTTTTTTTCTCCCCCACGCTAAATATACATTTACGAGAAACGTTGATTTTACATGTTACGTTTTTCTTCTCTACGTTAAATATACATTTATAAGAAACGTTGATTTTCTGCGTCAGGTTTTTGATGCGTTCATCAATTGTTTCCATTTATTTTGAAAGTTTTTTTTTGCATCATTTTAGAATGTCATAAATAAATGCAGGCAGTTTTAATATTTAGTTCCAGGAAGAAATGTTTCACTTTTGGTTATGCTTATAAATGGTATTGGGTAACATTTAGAATTAAGCAAGTTTGCAATAATTAAATAAAAGTTAGCAACGAATTTTGGGGATTTAGAGGTTAGGAGGAACATTTAGCGTTTAATGATAAATATATAAAGTATGGCGGGATGGATATTGGTCTTAATAATGGCGAAATGTGAGGAAGTTAGCGGAACATCGCGGGGTTATCATAATACTGTTTACAGTAATTATGTAAATGGGGATGTGATATGGTTTCCGGTTATCGGGTGTAAACGCTGACTCGGAGGTTCGCCGTGCATATTACGGTTCCTGGACTTGCAGCTGCAAGCTGGTACCACTTGACACGTGGTTTATGTATGCGAGCCATCTCGTGCACTTACAATGTAGCTTTATGTATGTAATTGCGACAGTAATTTGCATGAAACGATCGAAATTACGGGCCACCATAGCGCTCCGCGATCCCTTGGAGTTACCTCCGTTGCCGCCTTTACAACCTCCATACGAACCTAAACGTATGCACCTAAAGGATTCCAAAAGGCCATTTGAGTAGACAAACAACTGGCCTTACGATACGCCATAAACTATAAATGATATTAATTGAAAAGAAAAAATATAAACCCCGGGGGAAGCAAGGGTGGTTTCAACCTGAACAGATTGCAGAAGGAAGGTAGGGGCTCGTTTTTAAATTCTTACCGCTCCAACGGAATATGTTGGAGAAAAATGTCATAGAGAAAAGTTGTTCCCTGTATTAGTCTCAACAATTTTTATATGAAACGTTTTTCTATAGGATGCACCATTTGGCGGTGAATTGGGGAGGTAAAGGGGGAGGTGTGTCGTTCTCTGATGGAGGCTGATGAATGGGCGCCGAGGAATGGGTATGGATTTCGGGACACCCTGTATAGTCCCGGACGTGGTCATTCCGCAGGGCATGTCAATACTTCTTACCGATCGCCGTAACCCGCTACTTGAAGAGGACTCTTAAGGCCAGCCCTAATAAGATAAGTGCGGCACTTAGGCTCTCGAAGTGGTTCTTGCGTTTGTGGGTATTAACCGAGTTACCCACGGCCGAGTTATGGCGCGCCTCCACCTTCCCTTTGGCCCCGACGGCCCTTTTTTCAAGCCGAGGCTTCGTCTTCATCATCTTCATCATCTTCCTCCCGGTCATCCTCGTCATCGTCTTCTTCATCCTCGGACCGAAGACCGACTTCTCAATTCCCAACGGTGGCGATGCACCGCGTGCTACACCAGTCGACCCTGAAGAGCTGCATTTTCCGAAAAAATGCTGAAACCAAGACCTGACCCCATGAAATTCCCATTAAAAGTCAAACGACAATTCCGAAGACTTCACGTTCATCCCCTTCATCCTTCGCTACCCGAATGGACCCTGAAGAGGTCCGCGTAAAATTCTCTCTAAAAAAAAAAATTTTTTATTAATCACAAACTAGAATCCATTTTTTTGTTGAAAAATCAAATTTCACGAGCATCGCGTTCTTCATTAGGACCTCCATAATCATATGCTGATGTTTTAAATGATTCGGTGCACCCAGTTTTGAGAAAAGTTTTATCAATATTTCCACGTTTGATATATATAGAATAACCCTTTCTTATCATCTTATTCCTCGACTGTTAATTCCCAAGTGGCGATTCCAGGACGGCGGACAAACGAGCCCGCATTTCTCTCTCTCTCTCTCTCACTGGTTCTTTTAAACATCCGGCTCTCCTTCCGCCTCTTTGCTCGAAAACAAACGACCCGTGTCCCGCCGCCGTCTTCGGCCGCGTCGCCGAGTCGTAGTTGAGGACGCTTCCGCTTGGCGGCGCCCTTCGCGCCTCTTTCAATTCCCTCCTCATTAGGCGCGGTCGAGACCGATCTCTCACTTTTTACCATCTCGGAAGAGGACCCAAGCGACTTCTTCTAAATGCTCCCGCGCTTTTACAGCTTAGCGAAAAAGAAATAAATTGGAAAAATTAACTCCGACGTTTACGCACCTTTTTTTCTTCTTCTCTTGTCGCTCTGTACAGTGTATTTTTTTTACTCTGTTTCAAGTACTTCCGCACGTGGCCCTTCTACCAAGTTCTGAAATATAAATAAAAAAGAGTTCTGTGATTTTCTAGTGGCGGTTCAAAGGTGGAGGACGAAATGATTTTTTTTTTTTTTCAAAATGGTGGCTATCGGTGTAATCGCCATTATGGTCCCTGTAAATGCAGATGGGACATCGTCCCTCTCGGAGATGATTAATCGTGTCGAGGGCTTAATGTCGGAGATTCCTGGGAATTTCTCGAGTCCTTCTTCGGAGGAGATCGCTCATCGAATGTGTGACCATTATTCATCTCCTAGATCCATCCTTGGAACATCCTTCGAGCCTTTTTTCCAAAATCTATTCGGCCTCTCTCGAGTGGCGTGTCCTGTCGAAAAGCATTCCTTGATTGTTGTCCTCCGGGAATAAAATAAGAACTAAATATCCGCCACCGTCTAAAAATCCGAGAACAGAATCTACAATCCAAAACGAGAGCACGTAAAAAAGATGCACTGAATAAAAAAAGAGAGTAAATTCTACTCACTTTCTGAGTTAAACATGGCGAACTCAATAATGGCTTGGCTTAGATATTGCCTCTTTTTTAATAAAAACATCCTCCCTGATGATCGAACTCCAACTTGTTATAAAAAATGCACCCATCTGTGAATGATTGCGAATTACTTCATTACCTCGTAGATAATTAGAGTTCACTAGCCTACTGACCGGAGGAAAAATGATTGATACCTTCGAACAAGAAACATTATGGCGGTCCAAGTGTTTCGGGATACGGCATTAAGTAATTGTGATTACGAAACCACGTACCTAGAACGAGCAATTGCATTTATGCAGCCATAATTCCGATCGGCGCGATTAATTAGATCAGGGTGTGGCATTGCCACTCGAGTTCTCTCTTTTCCGCGATTGCGCAATCGCTTTTTCGATTCCTCTTTTATTATCCCCGAATGAATATCCGCTACTTGCCGCCGCGTTTCTCTCCCATTAAGGGCGCTCACCACTCCAGCGATTTTGCAGGGCCTCACGGGGACAACGATTCCGAACGTATTTCTAAACCGATCGAGCTTAACGAGTGCTAATATCGAAGATGAAACGTTGACCTGTGTTTATATGGGAGCGATTTTCGATAAGTGGTCATTATCATATAAAAAAGTGCAACGACATAATTTCAATGCCCTTTTACCTAGGAAGGAGGTGCTCGATCGAAAATCGCTCCCATATAAACACACGACAACATTTTATCTTTAAAACGAGCACTCGTTGAGCTCGATCGGTTGTGAAATACGCTCAAAATCGTTGTCCCCGTGGAGCACCTTTTTCAGGATTTTCAAGTTTCTCGCGCGGAATTTGGGCATTTCTTAGCAACCGTTGCCGACTCTAGGCGGAGCGTCCAACTTGCGTGTGCGTGCGGCCGAGGGTCACACACGTTTCGGCGCCTAGTCCAGAGGCGTCTAGCCGTTGTGTGAGTTGTATACGTGCAAAATACACACACATTTTTCGCTCGTTGCTAAACACAGCCCATTATGCGTCGCGTCTCCCTCATCCGAGCGAGAAAGTACGTTTTGGTTACCTCCCACCGAATTCGATGCTAATGCCATCTAGCGGTGGAAGTCATCGTCCCCACTTGGTGGTGAACGCCGTTAACTCGGAAGAAGAAAAACGTGAAATTAGATTCTTAGAAGAAGCATACTCTCCCATTTAAACTGCTATGCACTGAAAAAAAAAGAGAGTAAGGGCAGAATATTACAATTTAAATTATTGAAGAATAACCTTCAATTATTGGGTAATGAGTATTTTGGTAATAAGTATAATGGGCATTTTCCATAATATTTGATTTTCATTATTAACGGGAATGTGTCGACTCTAAGAGATGGCGGAAGCGACGTTGTCATGAAATTTGATGAATTGACGAGTACGGGGCAGCATGAGTTATTTGTAGTGTGCCGTTTCTCACGAGTGTCTTCCTAGTTTGCACGGTGGAAGTGCGCAATTATTCGCGTCTCGCCGAACCCCGACGGGGAGAAAATTGCAAATAACGCGGAAAGGGAGTCAGATGTCGGCGATGCGAATTCAATTTTCCGCGATAGTTTTCCGCGAGCTCGAAATGTCCGAATTCGAGCGACCCCTTTCCTCGCCGATGAAATCTAAACTTCGCATTGGTCGGACAATTCGCATGGCCAGCCGACGAAATTAATAATATCGATTTCCCGTCCGTCGGTGCGACATCCCGCGAATGCGGAAAACTAACTTTCGCCCGCAGAAACGGGATGTCCTTTTGTCCGGAAAGGACCATCGGTCATATCGGAGTAGCACGTTTGACGACTTCTATCCCGCGAACCGTTCCTCCTGGAGGAATATCATTCAGCACATTTTCACGGACAATTTTCCGCTCTACAATTTCCCTAATAACCATTTTCAACATACACGCATCCTGTGCGGAGTTATTCGCGGAGAACGGAACGCACCGTACCGGAGTCCCGATAGAGTCGCACGTTGGAGGCCCTCCATGTCGCGAGCCGTTCCTCGTGCCGAGATATCGCCCAGGACTTTTTTACGGGAAATTTACCGTTCTACAACTTTGCTAATAACCGTTTTTAACGTAGATGCATCCCCCGTGGAGATATTAGCGAAAATTCGATCGCATTCGTGGTCGGAGGTTTGAAAATGTCGTGATTTTCCCCACGGGGGGAATTTTCATCGAGTGAGAAGTTACAGGGGGATTCGTCGAACCGTCTGACGAGGTTTCGCAATTCGATCACGACACGCTCAGGTCCTGTATTGAGTGCAAATCTCGCTCGGAGATGACAGCGGATGTGACAGAGGAGGAGCCGCTGGAGGCTGAGTAATTTCCACTCGAATTAGCAAACGACTCCCTTCGATCTCGTCCTGTCCCATGTTGAAGGTGTGAATTAACCCTAACGACGTAGTTAACGCTCGATTAAAATCGACGAGACGCGTCTCCGTCCGGAAATTGTCGGAGATTCGACCTCGCTGCTTTTTCTGGATTTCCAGATTTTCCGGCGCGCGCTAATCCGTAATAACGACTGTCATAATCATTCTCTGAGTTAACAAAACATTTCTAATCTTATAAGTCGCTTAAGTTCGTTAATATTTTAAATTTTAATAATCCTTAGACTATCGCTTGAGTTCGTTAAGGTGAAGTGAAACACGTCAAGGAACTTGATCGACGTCGGTAAAGAAGATTTTTCTGAATGCCTACCTTGCCGACGTTCGTTTTTATATTGACAGCTGTGTCGAATTATATTGGATATTGTACCAAATGGCATACTCCACCTGTCGTTTTCGTACAATAAATATCAAGAAATCGAAGTAAAACTTCAGAAATCCTCTGAATTCATGCTTTTTGGAACCCTAATTGACTGCAGAGGGACCCCCTGCGCCATCTGTGATTTCCAGGTCAATTAAATTTTCACTCCGAGACCTCGTATTCCCATCGTTTTAGCATAGAAGCGCATACAACACTTTTTTTGCCTTTATCCCGTTCAAATGCGAGTTTATCAATTACCAGAGTGTTCTAAATTGTTGTAAAATTGTCCTGACCCTTTCGTTTCTCATATCAGAGCCTTCGATAATTGTATATTCATCGAAATATGAAAGCTCGACGCCATTTTGATTCTGGTCTGGGGTAAGTGAAAAAATTTTTTCCAAAAATCCACATTTTGAATGTGTCAGAACAATTCTTAGACGATCAGGAGTGATGTGTCAACGTTTCGGACAGTTTGGTCTAGTACCCTTAAAAAAAAGTGTTGTGTTCGAATCGACTGATCTGAAGGGGGTTTCACTTCACCTTAATATTGTTCATTTTAGCCATTTTTGGGCTGTCTAAGGGCCTCAAGATTTTAAATTTTAGTAATTTTTAGACTGTCGCTTTAGGTCGGTTAATGCCTCCTTTTTGAGTGCACCCTCCCCTTTCTCCGAAGAACTGTGATTTAGACGCAAAGGCTGCACTCTAAAAATACAAAAATCCTCCCTAACGCGCGTCGCGTTTCCTCTCTTCAAAGGGCGACGCGCTCCCTCTTCCTCCGTCGCCCAGTCGGGACTGCTCGGAAACTCCGACCTCTCCGTCTTTTATACCACTTCCCGTTGATGTCACTGTACACTATTTCCGACCGCGAAAAAGAAGTCGGAGTCATCCACCGGTCGTTGAACCATTTGTGGACTTCACTGGCCCCGCCAAAGTCGCCGAAAAAGTGATAAACCTAAGATTAAACGTAAAAAGAAATAAGACATAAAAATGGCAGAGTTGAGGGAAAAGGACAGGTTCTAATACTTACCGAATCGTGCAGCACCTTCGTTAATTTCATTCCTTCTGGCACATCGAATCGTACCGATTTCACGAGGCCGTCGAAAAGATGAGAAACAGGAAGTGAAAAATGCCGGGAATGAAGGAAAAGATCCATTGGTCTCTCTATTCATGTTAACTCGTTAAATCATAACATTAAGGAGTGTTCATACACCGTATTAAGGTGAAGTGAAACACGTCGATTAACTTGATCAACGTCGATAAAG
>NW_019394987.1:22997-25518 GCF_000612105.2 Orussus abietinus | reverse complement strand
TTGAGATATTTAGTAAAGATTAAAAAAAATATTTAGAAATTATTTTGTGCTACTAGGGAGATATTTCAAGAGTGCTTGTTTCGTTATATTGCAGCTATAATAGAGACATCGCGATATGGACAATTTCGTTTCCTTTATTCTCGGAGAAGAACGTGTACAACGCGTGATATGAAAAAAATGTACATCGCTCTGTCTAGTGGGATTTTCACTTGATGCACCCAATATGTGCAGCCCGATGCAACCTATGCGAATAATCCCCTTTAGGGCATTTTGGAGTGCATCGGAAATCGAAGATATTCGCACGTCGAGGAATCGTAATAGTGCAATTTCCGAAATTGCGCTTTTCCAAGAGACCCTTTGATCAAAGAGCATTATTCTAGCCAATGTTATTGGCGATTTCTGTCTTTATTCCGACATACGAAGGACAAAATATGAAAGGGATGCTACATTTCCATGTTTCGTGGCAACAAATCGTTTATTATGAAAGATAATAAAATGACTTTATATACGCTCGTAATGTGCCATATAATTCTAATCGGAAATAGAAAATAATCCAGATGATAGAGCTTTTTTATGTAGCCACCTATCTTATGCGATCATTTTGAAATCTGCATCCGATGCGTATAATTTCCCCTAGTAGCACAAAATATTTTCTATATATTTAACAAACGTTTAATAAACGTTTAACAAATTTTTTAAATCAAAATCACACGTTTTGTTCCCAAAATGAAATAGCGGAACGAAAGTGTTATAAACATTTGTAGTGTTTTTTAATACCAAATGAAGTGTCCGATAATGGTCGTGAAGTAAAAAATGTATTTTTATTACATGTTCATAAATTAAAAAATACAATTTCCATATATGTTTATAAAATATTGAAACTAAATATGTCATTGAGATTTTCAAGAAATATTTTAGATATCTTCGAATGAAATCTACAGGAAATCTTAAAAAATCTGTCGCTTGAGATATTTAGCAAAGATTACAAAGAAATATTTGGAAATTATTCTATGCTACTAGGGACTCTTCCGGTAATACGTTTTGATCACGATGTAGCTTACAATTTTGCAATATGGCGCGCGTTACTTTTTATTCCCGCAAGGCAAAAGTGTATGGCATAAAATGAAAATAGCGGCCTATGTGCACCCATGGTGCAGATAATACACCTTCGCCGGGCCATTATCGTTTCTTATCCTAGGCAAAGAAGAGGCATAATATGGGCGAGACGCATAAAACCAACAATACGGCTCACATGGGAAATAGTAGGCAAAGTGTGTACGTTGAAGAAAATGCCATCAAAATACAATATCAATTGCAACCCTAGTAGCACAGAATATATTATAAATATTTTTTGCAATCTTTGCTACATATTTCAAGCGACAGATGTTTTAAGATGCCTCGTAGATTTCATTTGAAGATGTATAAAATATTTCTTGAAAATCTCAATGACATATTTAGTTTCAATAATTTATATACACGTATCAGAATGATATTCTTTCATTTATAAACATACAATTTTCGTTCCGCTATTCCATAATGGGAGCAAAACGTGTGATTTTGATTTTACATATTTTTAAAACGTTTATAATGTATTCGGCAGATAAGATTTACAAAAAAACATACTTATATTAAAATGAAACGAAATGTTTTGTATATCTTTTTTATATTCATAGGTTAAAAAATATGATTTCTATATATGTTTATAAAAGATTGAAACTAAATATGTCATTGCGATTTTCAAGAAATATTTCAGATATCTTCGAATGAAATCTACAAGAAATTTTAAAAAATCTATCGCTTGAGATATTTAGCAAAGATTACTAAGAAATATTTAGTAGTTATTCTATGCTACTAGGAAACATTACGTGCCCTCTAAGTTATAATTTATGTTAGGAAGAAAAATTTAATTCTGTACGCGTGAGTCAATGATAACGAATTTGTGGAGAACAATAAATAATATACCTGCTGTTTTGTAAATATCACATATTGAAAAAGATCATATGTACGCGACATAGCAGCGGGACGATGTCAGGTTTTTTCAATGCAATTAACTCGTGTAAGTATGCGAATAATTCCAGCTATTCCGAGGCATATCGGAAATTGAAAATATTCAGAAACAAGCCGAGTAATGCTGTCATTTTGAAAATTGCACGGTACCGTAATGGCAAACATCGTTTTCTGCAATTGACAGAAAGATGGTGAAACATGGGTGCGACTCGTAAACTAGAACTAGGGCACGCGAAGAAAATTGTGGATAATAAAGACGTATTAAAATAAAGTAAAGTAACAGGAAAATGCAAATGCCTAGAATCGAGTACGAAATAACGGCAGCAGTGAAACATTTCAGTATTTATTGTCCCGCGATGGTAGAATTTTTCAAAGTATCCCTAGTACCATAATATATTTCTATTATATTTTCTGTATATTTAACGAATATCGTACATTCTATAAATATTTAGCTGACATTTTAAATATTTGCAAAATATTTACTTAAGAATATTATTTTCTTACTATTTGTATA
>NW_019394987.1:20688-22416 GCF_000612105.2 Orussus abietinus | reverse complement strand
ATTATATAAATATTATAGGGATAATATTCTAAAGTAAACGTTTTGCAAATATTTATCAAATGTTGGGTAAATATTTACAAAATGTACGATATCCGTTAAATATATAGAAAATATAGGAGAAATATTTTGTGCTGCTAGGGTACGTACCGTGTGCCATGAATGGGAAACGTCATGCGAAAGAATTATGATGCCCTCATTCTCACATAGGAACTGTACACTCATTTCAAGAAAATTTGCAAAAAAGAAAAAAAAGAAAATCTATCAAATGTATGCTGTTTTGCTTTTACGTGACACGCCTAAATTGCACGGCATTTTGTAGATTGTTAGGAAGGATAATGGCATAGACAAGGTGTATGATTTGCATTAAGCATGCATGCATAATGTTATTATCCCGTTTGCCCTGCTTTTTCACATTTGCACGTTATTTTCATGTCACGTTTACATTTACTTGTTTGTGTATGAGAACAGACGTCGCATTATGGCAAAGGTTCTGCTGTATTGTTCAAAATAACGTTAATTGTTGAAAGGAACGTACACCTTTTTTTTTTTTCGAAATTTCGCGTGGATGTGTTTATCGATTTCCGATAGACTTCAACATTCGGCATCCAAGAATTTTCGTTAAATTAATGTTAAATGCATCCTAATGGACCTGGCAAGGAGCCATTGTTACGATAAAAATTAAAATGATATTACCGCTAATACGCGTATATATTTTCCCGATAGCCTTTTGAGTAACGTGCATTTCTTTGCTCACGTTTCTGTATAGACATCAACTTCCTCGAAAATGAAAAGAACAATCACTTTATGGTAACCATTCAAACTGCTCTGTCGTCAAAGAATGTTACGGGAACATGCACTTTCCGAAATGGCATCGTTACTACTCTGGGCATGCACATGTTTATCGGTTTCCGATATACTTCCAAATGTGCTATTATTTGCACAGCTTGGACATATTGAATTCTTCACATGAAAATCGATCCAACATAGTTATGGTCAATTACCCTGTACTGTAGCATATCTAGCTATATATCTACAGCTAGATAGATACGTAGCTATATGTATAGGTATACGTAGATAGATACGTAGCTCACCCCTTAATTTTTCTTTCAATTGAGAAAATTATATTTTTAATTTCTCGATATGAGAAAGCTTTTCCAGATGGATTGGTTAAAAAATATGTTCTTGTGGGTGAAACTGCCAAATCACCCCTTGAAATGCCTTACTTTGGATGGTGGTTTCACCCCCTTAAAGTGTTTAATGGCAGATAAAGAAAAATACGTGTCGCTTAGTTTTTAGTCTACTATAACATATTATAAAAGAAATGAAATCGGAGAGATCGATCTTGGGATACCTTCCTTGTGTGTGCCTTACAGTACCAATTAGAGATGAGCAGCTCAGTGCACACATTGATTAACTCCATAAAACAAGAAGTTGAGAAATGCGATGAAGTAATGTAGATTCTTTTTTAAAATTCCTATTATAATATAACTTCAAATATATAATGTAGAATACAAAAATACAGTTATAGTTTTCATCTAACGGTATATAAAATTAATAAGAAAGAATAGCCAAAAAATAATCGTCTGCATTTTATATCGACAAATGTTTTTGCAGGTATTAAATTTCCTCCCCTATTCCTGTATGCCAAACCTTTTGTTCCGTTATGCTTTTGTAAATTTCGTGCCCATTTATCAGGATTACGACTTCTTTTCCTCCCAATCGATGTGT
>NW_019394987.1:9032-20670 GCF_000612105.2 Orussus abietinus | reverse complement strand
AAAATAATATTCTTAAGTAAATATTTTGCAAATGTTTCAAATGTCTGCTAAACATATACAAAATGTACAATATTCGTTAAATACATAGAAAATATAATAGAAATATTTTATGCTACTAGGGATTACTCAAAATTCAGTCGACGAAAAGACGCCGTCTTAAAGTGATATGAAAGTCATTCTATAAATATATAACGTACAAATATTTATAAAACTATTCTCCAAACGGGGCGCACCGAATCATATGAATCTTTAGCACGTGATTACGAAGGACCTAAGGAAGAACGCGATGCTCGTGAAATTTCATTTCTCAAAGAAAAATTTCTTCTATTTATCCTAGACCAGAACCAAGATTACATTTTTTCATAAAAACTGAAATTCCACGAACATCGCAGCCTTTCTTAGGGCTTTCATAATGGGCCTAGTTTGAAGAAAAATTTTATAAATATTTTGTCGTTTCATATATATGGAATGACCCTTTCATATTACCTTAAAGATTCTACTGACACCGTGGACTTAAAAAAAAAACAGTAAAAATCACGAAAATAATAATATTAGAAACATTTATGTATTCTCTTACATTATGTCAAAGATAACGAAATGCGTAATAACGTATCCAGTAGATATATGGATTGCAAGGCCCAAATTAGCACCGATAATGTCTCACCATAATCGCATTCCTCAAGGGTTCATTAATCAAGTCTATCGGCGCGTTTTATCACACTTGGTGATATTACGTGGATGTACAAATCTTTCGTTTACAAGGAAGCGATTCATCAACGACTCGTGTCCCCTTCTATTGACCGATTACCCAATGATCGATGGACACTCGTGCGTTGTTAAAAGGGCCGCGTTGCTCCGACTACGTCGTCGCTGCGACTTTCGCGGCCTTATAAGAGTATTTCTGCAGCAATTTGTCAATGTCGGGCCAAAAGTGCCGCCCGAAATATCGAATCGATATATTCGCCCTAGTAGCACAAAATATTTCTCCTATATTTTCTATATATTTAACGGATATCGTACATTTTGTAAATATTTAGCAGACATTTGAAGTATCTGTGAAGTATACGGTAACATTCAGCGTGAGAGATCACCGTTATACTAACTACCGTCTGCATTGCGCATCTTTCTATCTGTTTGCTGATGCGATTTTATTACTCATATTGTTGAAAGGGGGAAAGCATCTTCGGCTGTTTAAAAAAAAAAGCGTCAATGTACGGCCGCAACAGATAATCCAATAATACTATACTGCCAGGTATTCATCTACGATTTACATTTGAGTATGGAGTTAATCAAAATGGCTTCTGAAATAAATTACTTATTATTCAATGCCCAAAAAAATTTTGCCGTTTAATGGGGTTAATCTCTATTCATCAGGAAAGATATTATAAATATAAAGTTATGACTATACCAAGTGCTTTGATACCTAAATTTAAGACTTTTCAAAAAGTGGAGTTAGTCGATGTGTGCACTGAGTGGCTCAGATGTTACTATATCCTGCCCTTTTTTTCAGAACTTGTTGATTATTTTGCATGTAGGAGTTATGACTCTTACATGCTCAAATATGTTTGACCGAATTTGTTGAGGAACGATGATTAGAAACTTTTCCAAATGCGTATGCTATTCCAAGTTGCACGGCTACGAGTAATTTCCGAAATTGTCCCATCAGGGTCCTCGACCAGCGAATAATCCCCGGTAGGGCATTTGATGGTGCACCTCGAGTCCACGGATACATAAATCCAGTATGTACATAATTTCTCGATAGGAGAGAATAGGGTACCCCCTCGGGTGCCGAAAGTCAATTCGCATCCTGCCACTCCGGGCCTTTAGTCGGCATTCGGGAGGAAACCTGGAAAGGCTTCCAGGCCTCTCCGTCGGCCATTTTCCTCTAAATTGTATTACCTGGACAATCTTGGTCATCTCCTGAATGTCAATTACGCCGTTCCCGTCCACGTCGTACATACGGAATGCCCACTTGAGCTTCTCCTCCGGCGTCCCGCTGGAAGTTACGTCGATCGCCAACAGGAACTCCTGCGGAAGAAGGAGACTCGTTACGTCACGGGAAATGAAAATGGAGATGGGATTGTCGAAAGGATTTCAAGGTTCTGCCGAAGGTCTGGGACAACCTCTCTGAGATTTGCATGATGCCGAGATCTAAATTCAAGTGTTCTCCCTCTTTTGGATATATGTACTCCCTGAGAGACCTTGCATACTCTATTTGCATGCAGCATCTTGAAGGGGAGAAAAAACGACTATAAGAATAGGAGAAAATCTCGATTACTAATTTGCCAGGGACTTGGAGGCTGAAGATCGAAGTGTTCGCCTTTCGAAAATCCAATTTGCAATTGAATCGTACAAGGGTGGCATTACACAATACTGTCATTGTCCCTGCATATATCTCGGTGCAAAAATATCTCGTTAGCACCTCATTGTTACTGATGTTAATCGTAATTAATGGTACAAGGGTGGCATCACAAAATACTATCATTGTTCCTGCATATATCTCGGTGCAAAAATATCTCGTTAGCACCTCATTGCTACTGATGTTAATCGTAATTAATCGTACAAGGAAGGGTGGCTTCACAAAATGTCTCGTAGATTTCATTCGAAGATATCTAAAATATTTGTTGAAAATCTCAATGAGATATTTAGTTTTAATCGTTTAGAAACATGTGTCGAAATTATATTTTTTAATTTATAAACATGTAATAAAAATACATTTTTTACTTTATCATTATAATAATATAAGATATTANATGTTTATAAATTATTGAAACTAAATATATCATTGAGATTTTCAATAAATATTTCAAATATCTTGGGATAAAATCTACAAGAAATCTTAAAAAATCTGTCGCTTGAGATATTTAGCAGAGATTACAAAGAAATATTTAGAAATTATTCTATGCTACTAGGGTCTGGTCCAAATCGGGCTGAGCCAAAATGGAGCAAGACCTTCTTTAGGATAAATCAGATTCGCGACATGATAGATAACAAAATGGCAAACAATTCCGAAGTAGCCGTTTAACAAAAGCATTTGGTAGAACAAAATTGATAAAAAACACTTATGTCAAAATTGTCATTGTAGGAGGATGAGAAGTTCCTGTTACAACACTTTTATATCAATCATACCCTAAAAAAAAGTGCAACACCTACAAATTGTTCACAACCGATAACCATAAGTATTGCTTAATGCAATGAAATTAAACTTTGGCCATATTTCGGTAATTACAAGAACTTTTTAAATCAAAGTTGAAGAGCTAACTCTTTCGAGAATTTATTTTTATAAATACGTTAGTCTCTAATTTGCACGATTTTTGTTATTAGGTGATACTACATTGTTTAAGGAAACCTTAGTTCTACATGTTTTAGTTTAATTTGTTTTAACCTGTATATATCGGTATACGTGGTGGGGTAGAAGTTAAGAAGTAATGTCTGTATTCCTGTAACGTGTAATCCCATTGCTGCATCCTGGCCAGGATTCAAAATGGAGTGTACAGGAACCGTAACGAGGTTCAAAGTTGCAAGTCCTTTTGGCTTCCTCGTTGTTACGAGACACGGAAGTGTTCCTGCAAATTCCGGATCTTCCCCCAAACTTTATCGCTTAAATATCTACCTCGGTGAAGTTCTATAACCTTGCAAACAGTCGTTTGCAATTTCTGAAATACTCAGAAGGAAGGAAGGAAGGAAGTGCCAGCCGACATAGGACTGTTCATAGTTGTGTTCGACTTGGAATCTAAAATGGATTATTAAAGGAACTGATAATTGCAAGGTACTGAAGTAAACTTGCAACTTTATATTTATTGCAATCTCGTAATGTGAATCTGTGAAAATTTGACTGATGAAGTAAATTATTTGGAACTGCAGGAATAAGTATGACGGATTAAACGTATTTTCGTCGTTTCAATCGTTCCTTTACTCGGAACTAGGATTCCTAGTGCAATTAGATTGATCCAATACCCTTAAAAAAAGTGCCGTATTCGAGTCGACTGATTTGAGAGGCGATTCATGAGTGCAATTATTTCGATCCAATACCTTTAAAAAAAGTGTTGTATTCGAGTCGACTGATTTGAGGAGATGTTTCATTGCACCTTAGCAAAAGTCAACTTCACGCTAAACGAAGACAATCGTTCCCTTACTCTGAACTAGGATTCAATTAGTGCAATTATTTCGATCCAATATCCTTAAAAAAAGTGTCGTATTCGAGTCGACTGATTTGAGGGGCGTTTCACTGCACCTTAACGAAAGTCAGTTTCACGCTAAACGAAGACAATCATTTCCTTACTCGGAACTAGGTTTCCAATTAGTGCAATTAGTTCGATCCAATACCCTTAAAAAAAGTGTCGTATTCGAGTCGACTGATTTGAGGGGCGTCTCACTGCACCTTAACAAACGTCAGTTTCACGCTAAGCGAAGACAATCGTTCCCTTACCCTGAACTAGGATTCCAATTAGTGCAATTAATTCGATCCAATACCCAAAAATAAAAAAAAACACCCTTAAAAAAAGTGTCGTATTCGAGTCGACTGATTTGAGGGGCGTTTCACTGCACCTTAACGAAAGTCAGTTTCACGCTAAACGAAGGCAATCGTTCCCTTACTCGGAACTAGTATTCCAATTAGTGCAATTAGTTCGGAGCGTTCCCATGTATCATCCCTCCGGAACTTGATCGCTCAGACATCGAGAGACGTTGAAGGACGAGTTCCGGATCCTGCAAACAGACGTTTACGACGATTTGCCGGGCTCTAGAGGAAGTGCTGTCCGAGGCAACGTAGTTGCACCCTGGCCGAGGTCCAAGAGGAATTAGGCGAACCGAACACTGGACCGAACGACCCTCGGAACTTCGCCTTTAGAATTTTAAACGACGCCTCAGGCCTTCCGAATCGAGTCGACGCAACTTTTCCTACGATTAGTCTACGTCGCTCGTAAAGTCCCATCAGAGAGCCAATTGAATATCTGGCTGATAGCCAATGGCCAGAGGTGTGGAACGAATTCTTATCTCGTTAAGCTACGTTCTCCGGTTACGTTGTCAAGTCAGTCGAAATGGGATATTGCTGATTGAAACTTCTGGTTTGGGTTATAGTAGCTTGAAATTGGCCTTTTCACAGACTTCTCAAATTAACATGATTGTGGTTCCAAATTAAGGCAAAGCGAATTCTTATCTCGTTAAGTCACGTTCTCCGGTTACGCTGTCAAATCAGCTGGTACACTGGTACGCTGGTTTTTGATACCGTAAAATAATTATACCATTATTTAATGCGTCTACTTATTTTTTAAGAGTGTTTTTCGTATAAAATATACCAGTCCTCGACTCCAAAAGATCCCTTTAACGAGAGAGTCCTGATTTCGTGGGTTCCCCGAAAGAATGGCAGGTTTGTGGGCAATTCAGTTGGATCTATGATCTCGTTCCTGAAACGAGTCTATCTTTAGACGCGATTAATATACCGTCATAAATCGGAACGTTCATCTTTTAAAGAGCATTCTCCATCGAAACTGCCGCAGGACGAAAAAATTAAAAGATTTGTTTAATGGGAGAGTCCTGATTTCGTGGGTTCTACGGAAGAACGGCAGGCTCGCGGTCTATCCAGTCGGATCTATGGTCTCGTCCCTGAAACGAGTCTATCTTTAAACGCGATTAATATACCGGAATGTTGATTTTTTCAAAGGAACTCTTCATCGGAACCGCGATAGGTCGAAAACTCCAAAAGGTTCCTTCAAAGAGAGAGTCCCAGTTTCGTCGGTCCCTCGGAAGAATGGCAGGTTCGCAGTCGATCCAGTTGGATCTATGGTCTCGTCCCTCAAACGAATCTATCTTTAAACGCGATTAATATACCGCCATAAATCGGAACATTCATCTTTTAAAGAGCATTCTCCATCGAAACTGCCGTAGGACGAAAAAATCAAAAGATTTCTTTAATGGGAGAGTCCTGATTTCGTTGGTTCTACGGAAGAATGGCAGGCTCGCGGTCTATCCAGTCGGATCTATGGTCTCGTCCCTGAAACGAGTCTATCTTTAAACGCGATTAATATACCGCCATAAATCGGAATGTTGATTTTTTCAAAGGCTCTCTTCATCTGAACCGCGATAGGTCGGAACCTCCAAAAGATTCCTTCAACGAGAGAGTCCCAGTTTCGTCGATCCCGCGGAAGAACGGCAAGGCTCGCGGTCGTTCCAATCGTATCTATGGTCTCGTCCCTGAAACGAGTCTATCTTTAAACGCGATTAATATACCGTCATAAATCGGAATGTTGATTTTTTCAAAGGCACTCTTCATATGAACCGCGATAGGTCGAAAACTTCAAAAGATTCCTTCAACGAGAGAGTCCCAGTTTCGTCGGTCCCGTGGAAGAATAGCAGGCTCGTGGATCTCTGGATCGGTGATTTGAATGGCAAGTCCCGTTCGGCGTTAAACGGCGCGGCGGATGGGCGAGTCGGGTGAAAAGGCGGAGTCGGCTCTAAACGGAGTTTGGACGTAGGAGGTTAGGTCTTCTTAAAAGTACGCTCGGCTTAACTGGGTCGGCCGACGCCCGGGGTAGGTAGTACTTCGGCCGGTCTTGCGGAGAAGAGAACGGAGAGTGGAAAGTAGGGAGTAGAGAGTAGGAGCAGAGAGTAGACTACCCCTTCGCTCTTCCACGTGACCCCTGGAGGGTCTTCGCTCCTCATATTGACCCTATCCCCGCTTCGACCGCGGCCCACTCAAAGACCACCCTTTCTCCCTCTCCTTTTCTCCTTCTCTTTCCGCCCTTCTCGGCAGCCGAGTATTACCGGCGTCTTCATAAACGCCACAAAGGGAGCGAGACGCCTACGAATCCGCCATTGGTGAGCCATCCTCAGGTCCAGACTTTGGAAAGGAGCTTCTCCGGGCATCTGCAGTTTTATTACGCGGCTAGCTATTATGCTGGAGATCTCTTGATTTCTTATGAGTCCCGTGGGTCCAGGACCGAAACGTTTATCGATATTGCTGCGGTTCATCTTCTGCCCGTCGACGATCGTGTCGCGATGGAAACGTCGATTCTCGCAAGATCACCGAAGTTAAGCAACGTTGAACGTTATCCTTACCTCGATGGATGACTATCAGGAAACACCGCGGAGGATTGCTTTATTTTAGATTATGTATACGCAAAAAGGATGATATTTACAGGGCGGGAGTCGTTTTTAACCCTTTCGCTCCGGTGGTTCGGTCCGCTGTAGCGCAGCGACTGAACTGGACCCCGCGCCAAAAGTGTACCCGGCGTTCTTCTCTGTGGGTTACATCGTGCATGCTGGATATATCTAATATATATAATATATTGTACAATAAATTGTTATTGTTGTTCTTATTTAAACATGTCCGTGGTGCAAATTCAACGAACTCTGAATTTACTCGCAAGGGACTTATCTCAGCCCTCATTTTCAAACGGCGCAAACACGTGGCATGAATTGGAACAAGAAGAAATGAATTTAATAGATCCTCGCTTTCACAGATCGCATAGACTTCAAACCATTTCTCTTGGCTTTCATTTTGAAAGGGAATAAAGGCCCTGCTAAGAAACTCGGATTAACCGTCGTCTTCATAAACTTCATAAAGAGAAGGAATTTCGTTTACGAGTCCAGCTATTGCGGTGCTCCGAGGCGAAGACTTTGGAAATGAATTTTCAATATAACAACTTCATAACGAAACGTTTAATTACCAACAATGATTTATGTTTAAATTCAAAGTCGGAACTGAAATAAAAAGGACGTTCACAAAATGTTTCAACATGATTTTCAGAAACGTTAAACTAAACAAAAGGCATTTTTCTTGCGAGGTGGCGTCTCAGTTTCTACTTTTAAAAAACGTGTCAAACGAACACATAACACCAGAACAGTTTCACTTTATGGTCTCTGCTTTTGCCCAACAACGGATAAAATAAAATAAAACGCAGTTTCCTCCAGATTTCTTTCTTTCCTCCAATGAAAGAATTAAGGAAAAAGCGATAAACCTCTGAAAGCTGGAAATCCAAGTAAAAAAGTAACTCCGGCCATCGCCATGAACGAGCCAGTTAAAGGAGTGCAGAAATGCAGGTCGTCCAGCTTTTGTTTTACGGTGCGCGGTTAAATGCACCGGAAACTGCAAACGATCGGCCGGGAAAGCCTTTTCTTGACTGGAAATGTAAGTTTAAACGAACAGTAGGTGTGCCATCCCCATCGGCTAGTACCCGGGGGACGTGTGTTCCGTGGACTACAGTGGGACGGATCTCGCGCTAACTTTAACGAAAACCCCCGCGAGTACTTCCGTGTAATAATGAATGTTTATTTGCGTATATGGAACAGAGGACTGGGCGATAATGTTTGTACGTTACGACCCGAGCGAAAGAGTTCGCGTTGAAACTAATGGCTAGTCCCTCGGTGCCAAAGAAAGTTCCTTTTTGTAGGATGAACAAATTCCGCCTTTGCGATGAAAATCTCAGGATAAGGGGACCTCGGAGAAAGTTTTGAAAAGGCGGACTTTTGGAAGGATCTCCGAGGATAGGTTGAGGGCAAAAACGGGTTGCATTTTGTAATGCAGCCGATTGGGGGCAAAGGAACGTGGAAAGGGAAGTTAATGCAGTCAAGGAGGTGCAGGTGGGGACTGCAAAATGGACTCCTGGAGAAGTACTTCTGAGAAGGAACTCGGAAAAGGACCAAAGGAATATGGGGACAAATTGTCCTTTATCGAGTACGCGCCGAAATTAAGAAAGCGAGGCTTAAGCGCTAAAGAAATGAATCGTTCTTCTCGGAAGGTTTCGAAAAGTCTGCGACTCGATGGTTTCCATGGGAGTCGAGAGCGACAGAAGGGCGCCGTTAAAAAACAGACCTTCAAAACATCGAAAATGGAAGACGATCGCCTTGACCACGGGGGGTTCTATGGCGGTCCTCTACCCTTGGTGGGAGGATTCGTTCGGCGATCGCGCTGGTGGACGGATGTCCGTCCCTAGGATCGCCGGGAATCTACAGTGCCAACTACGGAAATACGCAAACTACGCAATTAAGCGACATTTTGATTAAACTCTGGCGGTCACAGCATATATATATCAGAAGTTCTTCCTTCTACACGGGCCTTCAGTAACCCAGCGGTTACTGTCACCTCTCGTACCGCGTAGTCTCTCGGGTTCGAATCCCGCTCAGGAGAGATTTTTCGGTGTCTAAGGCAGGATCTGCTTGATAGCCTTACTGACGAGTCCACACAGGCAGACCCAGGACGAAACACAACGACAATGGGTACACACCCACACATATATCCAAAAAACAAAGCTATAACACAATAAAACAGTCAAACAGTGAAATAATAGAAGAGACAACCACGTATCAAGGATATAACACAATAAAACAGCGAAACAGTAAAATAACGGAAGACACAACCACGTTTCAAGGAAATAAACTGAACAGGGCCTGTAGTCCTTGCGTAGTCTCTCGGGTTCGAATTCCGCTCAGGAGAGATTTTTCGGTGTCTAAGACAGGGTCTGCCTGATAGCCTTACTGACGAGTACACACAGGCAGACCCGGGACGAAACACAACGACAATGGGTACACACCCACACATATATCCAAAAAACAATGATATAACACAATAAAACAGTCAAAAAGTGAAATAGTAGAAGAGACGACCACCATCAAGGATATAACACAATAAAACAGTGAAATAACGGAAGACACAATCACGTTTCAAGGAAATAAACTGAACAGGACCTATAGCCCTGTCAGTAAATAAGTTGGCATTAACACTTTAACGACCGCTCACACAACATGTGTGTGATAGCCGGAACAACCGTTAACGACCGCTCACACAACATATGTGTGAATTGTTGTTGTTTTTTGTTTTATGTTACCTTTTTCGTGAATTCAATAAAGTTCTTTAAAATTAATTCTTCAAAAATACTGCCGGCCCCTGGCGACGTTTGACTGCGTAGACGGGCGGTCGTTAAAGTGTTAATGGAGTCTGTGCAATGAAGACTCTGTAGCCATAACCAATAACCAACCAACTACCCTTGGCGGAGAGGTTATGATGGCGCGAAGAGTCGCGTGCAGGTACGCTCGAATTGATTTGTTAACAAATCTAAATCTAATTATAAATTAACGCTACGGTATTGGATCGATCGAGGGTGATCCAACGTGTAACGGACGTTTAATAATTCTCACTTTGCAAACGGTTCCAGGTTGAAAGAGTGGTTTTGCAGTAAATCGAGCATCACCAGAGGCGCAATGGCGTTCGAACGTGATAAATAATCGCGATGGCTTTTTGTATCAACGACGAGACGCAAAGTCCGATCGGTGCGCGTCTCTTTATTCTACGCAACACCGACGTGCTTCGGTGAGGCCGAAACATTTTCTTTTGCTTCCCATCGGTCCGAAAAACCGATACGTCGGTGAAAGACTCGCCAGTCAAAAGTAGGCACGCTAAAAATCCGGCGGCTGAATGTCGCACGGGAAACCACGGACTCCTATCAGCCGCCATCTTGGAAATGCGAGATCAATGGAAAGCTATTTTTAAACTAGGACGTAAAGAATGATTTGGAAAGCTCTAATCTATTTGTAACATATTGTGGAGCACTGTCTAGAAACTCGGTAATTTGACCTTTTCATGAAGAGGAAGCAATTTCAGCTTTTGTTGCTATTAACTAACAAGAAAACATTCCCAAGTGTCCGCCGCCGAGCTTATTGATTTTCATATACGTTGAAGAACACCGAAACCTAAGAGACACGTGTTTTTTTTTTATTTGCAATGGTCAACATTTAAGGGGTTAAACAATCCCCCAAAGTTTGGCGAAAATTCGATTTTTATATTCATTTTCGTAGAAGCAGAGGAGGGATTTCAACGAAACTTGGAATAAACGTATTCTGTATAAAGACGGTGAAAACACAATGTTGTCCAGGAATGCTACACCACCTCAAGGGGGTGAACTACCCTCAGGTGAATTTCGATTTTAGAGAACTCTCATTTATTTGTTATGTGCTATTGTTTTGAAAGCGATATGATTAATGGAGAACAGAGGCTGCAAATCCTGCAGGAAACCGCAAACTCCTATCGATCGCCATTTTGAAACTACGAAATCAATAGGACGCTATTCCCAAACCGAGAAGTAATTACTGGCGTGGAATTAAGTTTCAAAGAACTATAATGCGATTGTTGTGTACTACCGTTTTGAAAATCAATTGATTAATAGCGAACAGAGGTTCGAAACCGCGAGGGAAACCGCAGACTATCATCAATGGCCATTTTGGAAATACGAAATCAATGGGATGCTATTTCTAAATTGGGATTTGACGGATTATTTGAAATTCGGTTTCGGAGAACTCTAATCTGTTTGTCATGTACTACGGTATTGAAAATCAATTAAGTAATGGAGAATAGAGGCTGGAAACCACGTGGAAAACCGCAAACTCCTCACGCCCGCCATTTTGGAACCACGAAATCAATAGAACGATATTTTTAAACTAAACAATACCGGGTGCTTACGGAATCAGATTTTACTTTTATGAAATAGCGGATCGAAAATATTACAAAAACATCTGTCGTGTTTTTTGGTACCAAATGAAGTGTCCGATTACAGTCGTGAAGTAAAAAATGTATTTTTATTATGTTCATAGGTTAAAAAATATAATTTCTATACATGTTTATAAATTATTGAAACTAAATATGTCA
>NW_019394987.1:0-8619 GCF_000612105.2 Orussus abietinus | reverse complement strand
ATAAGTTAAAAAATATAATTTCTATATATGTTTATAAATGATTGAAACTAAATACGTCATTGAGATTTTCAACAAATATATCAGATCTTCGAATGAAATCTACAAGAAATCTGAAAAAAATCTGTCGCTCGAGATATTTAGCAAAGATTACGAACAAATATTTAGAAATTATTCTATGCTACTAGGGTTAAAATAGATCCCTTAATTGAAAGACTCTACATGTTCGAAAGAAGCATACAAAATTTTAAGGGAGCTCACATCCATTGACAGAGTGAAAATATCAATTTTTCCTGCCAGGTAAAAGAAAAAAGAAATTAACATACCATGTAAATACAATGAAAGCGTGCTATCAACCATACTTTTAGGTGTATATTATCGTTTTGCATAACTGTTTTGGAACATGAAGCCATTTTCCAAACAATGCCATTTGTCATGCTTTGCCATGAGATATCTCAAAAGTTTTGGTTCCATATAGTTCATAGTTTGCAACCACGTTGACAGAATATGCGGTTACAGAAATGGTCACCCACAACTATGGAGAAGCAAAATTACTCATATTTTGTTATCTGTTAACGTATTTTTTGCCAATTTTCCCATACTTTCGTGAAATGACTTTAAAATTATTGAATATGATTGGAAATGAATGAGATGGTAATTTCTGAGCAATGTTTATCACGATTCTTCTTTTAAAGGCGGAATATTTTTCAGTGATCTCAAAACGTGTAATAAACGAACAAGACAACGTATTATAACTCAAAGAATTTTTCCTGTAAAATGATAAATAATTACGTCAATATTTATTTTAAAGTATGGTTAATTACACACACTGTTCAGACAAGATTACAAAGAAATATTTAGAAATTATTCTATGTTACTAGGGTAAATGGTAAAAAAAGCTAATTACTTAATTGTCTCCCTCTTTTTTCAAAGAACATACTTTCTCGGAGCTAAAAGTTTCGATAAAAATATCATATGACATTCTTGGCCACGGACTGAAGTGGGTCAGTTTTTTGAGAAAGGCAATTCATATATCAGAAGTAAAAACTAGAAATACGAGCCTTTTTGGAAAATGGACTCGCCCCAAATAGCTAGAGATCACGAGGCTCACATTTCATCATTGACAATCAATGTAACATGATATTAAAAATTGTTTCCTGTAAAAATTGATATCGATTTGACAACGACAAATATTCGGCAAAATAAATGAACATATACAAGAGAATACAAAATTGCGAATAATTGTCGATTCAGTAACAATTCCTGTGCAGCATTGAATCGTGAAATTACATTCGAGCGATTTCATCGGTCCACTTCGATTTTTCGACCATCCGTGTAATTTGTCAGGAAGATCGTAGGTCAGCCACGGAAAACTAATTACCTAATGGAGATATGTTTTCCTCTTCGCTTCCCGTCGAAAATATTTTATCGGACCTAAAAGGCTCCGTAAAATATCGTATGACATCCTTTGCCGTCGAGCCAAGCAGATTCGCTTTTCAAAAGGTTCCGGAGATCAAAAAAGTGCTCTTGAAATATGAGGTAGACGGAAAATGAGCTTACTTCTCCAGGTTGACGACTACTCTGCTCGCATTTCGCCTTTATTAAGGAATATCACGCAGTGTTACAACGTTTTATTCTTAGAAGCAATTTTACTCCGTGGAGTACTTGCAACAAAGTAATCATGTTTCTCATTAAAAAAAAAAAAAAAAAATGAACATGGAAAGCGGTAAACTGTTAGCAAAATTTGTCTCACCACTGTAGAGACTCTTGTAGAGAATGGATCTTTTGCATAGAACTAATAAATTTTTGCACTTTAACAATAAAGGCGTATAAACGTGTACACGAGTTTAGCGAATCAAATGTTCGAAATCGTCCTGCTGACATTTTTTGGGATTACATTAACCGAAAAGTACCTTTTCGAATATCTCTAAGCCCATTATTTCAAAGCTTTCATTCTCTACCTTCTGTCATTTTTTCAAGACTTACTATCTGAATAATTAGATTTGTTAAACGATTTAAATAGTTTATCATTGACCAAACTGGATCTAAAACACTCCCGATGGGTGGAAAAGCAGATTTTCGGATCAATTTTTCGAAAGAAGTCAATTTATACGAAGAAATGAACAGATTTGGATTACTAGATTCGACAATTCAGTGTTTTGATGTTATAATTTATGTCACAAGTACAGCCTTACACTTTCATATAATATGATTTTTAAATCCTTTTGTGTACACTGTAAAAATAAAACAATAAAGTAGTTACCAAAGGTATTAAAGATATTAAGAAAACAACAATAATGCATTTCGCAAGAATAAAAGGATTAACGGTCGCTATGCTCAATTAGAGATTTAATACATTAAGTGAAAAAGAAATAAGCACGCGAATGTTCAGTCTCGTAAATAGACAATGCAATGTCAAGTTTGCCGGGAGGTTTTACTATCTTCAACATGATAATGCTGATTTACGTATTTCTTAATGTTGACATACAAATTCCAGTTCACTTATTTTGCGCATAATTGCGAATAAATGGATTAACGAGCACTATGCTGAATTAGAGATTTAATACTTTAAGTGAGAATGAAATAAATACGCGAATGTCCGGACATGGTACGTAACATATATATCGTAGATATCTACAATAGATGGTCCGTAGATATTCAAACGTATTTGTAAAAAAATTAAATTCATAACATTTTTTGAGCAGAGTCCGTTTGAAAACACGTTCAGTACAGTTATGCAGACAAATTTTGCTGTTTCTGATACAGAATCAATTTTTTTTTCAATTGTCGGGATTTGAACCTGGGACTCACGGGTAGGAAGCAGGAACGCCGACCATGAATGCTACCAAAGTCTATAAAGGAATAAATATTTTTCGGACGTATAGTAGATATTTGTAGATCAATAGTGGATATATAATTTTCATCTACAATAGACATATATATATCCTTTAAATGTTTTTTAGGTGGACGATAGATGATATACATTTGCTATACCTATAGACCTAATTTAGACGATTAATTTACGTATAATCCACATCATGGGTTTCCTGGGTTAGCCGAGTGATATGTGCCCATAATTATGAAAGTGGTCTAAGTCAAAATTAAAAAAAAAAAATGAGTTTATCAGTTATTTCACGCCATATTATTTCAAACGAAATTAATTCAATGTAATTTCGAAACAAGAAATATATGACTTAGACCACTTTCATAATTATGGGCACATATGTAATGCTGTAGTAACATATCTCATGTAGTAATATATCTCTTCCTCGTTATTATCTATTCTCTCCTAAAAGCGCGGGCATAGCGTTGAATTCCGTCGGCGAATTCGCCGCCGAGAAGTGAAATTGTACTCGAGCCGATCAAACGATTCATCCCGAGGAACCCTCTTGGGTTCATCTCGAAGGAAATCGATGGAGGACCCAGCCCTTCCGGGGAAGCTTCCCGACTTAGCACCGGACCTTCAGGGATCGAACCGTCGGAAATTTCAAACCGCATAAATTGCTCAGGGACCGAAGGAAAGGCAGGACGAGATAGTGCGACGTTATGTTTGCAGGAGAGTGCGTTCACGGAATGTAAAACGAGTCCCGAGGCGACGAGAGGCCATATTCTCTCGCAGGAGCAAATATGCGAGGACGCCGCATCCCTCAGATTCGAGCCGATCTTCACACTCTCCCTCCTGGAGCACCTTCCGCGCCCAAGAGGAATATTTCAAACATTTTCGGGAATATTTCATAAGGCTCCGAGGGATCCTCGAGTGTCAAAAGCGATCCCGAATAATGTCTGGATTAACCAGGAACGAAAAGTTGGACCGATTCCGGGTAAAACCTGCGGCTTTTTCCGTTTTTTCCAGTACACAACATACATTAGGGTAAAGCTCCGGATAGATGCCTACTTTTTTAACATATGCTTCTAAAGCCGGTATTTGCTTTTCTTTCCAAATAATTCCATGTCCATATCATACCGTCATATTTTCTCTTCGTTAACACTATTTCTACCACGATTTTGTGTATACCTATTTCGACCAAAAGGTTTCGATGAGCTGGAGGAAAATGATACCGCTAAATAAATTTCACAATTATTATACGAAAACTCAGAACATTAATTGGGAAAAAATTATTAAATTGAAAACAATTTCAAGTTAACATTTTAAAAGGTGTCTTTCGACACCTTTGGTAGAAATAGTGTTATATTCTATAATTATTTGCCCAGGATCAATGGTTATTATTATAGAAGACTAATGAAAATGATCTCAATTTGGGCATCTGTCCCACGGGAAAAGTTATTCAAATCTTGTCGATTAATTGACAGCTTTAAGGTGATATGAAAGTGTGATATATACATACCAAAAAGTGGAAATATTTATAAAACTTCTCTACAAACTGGGTGCACCAAGTTATCTAAAACTTTAACGCGTGATTACGGAGGCTCTAAAGAAGAACGCGCTGCCCGTGAAATTTCATTTTTCGAAATAAAAAAATTTCTTTTTTAGTTCCTGTCCGAGATAAGTAACAAATTTGTTTCGAAAAAAGAAATTTTATGAGTAATAAGTTATTCGTTAGGGTCTCCATCATGTGTTAAAGTTTCAGATAATGCGGTGCACCCAGTTTGGAGAAAAGTCTTATAAATATTTTGACAATTTTTAATGTATATATCACACGTTCAAATCTGATATTTGCATTCTTCTCGACATCATAACGTATTTAATCATTATAATTTCTAATATTCTTGAGACATTAAATCGTTGTTTGATGAACTGGTAGCATGTTTAAGTGGAAAGCCCTTCTTAAATAATGGCTATTCAATTTCGTGGGATAGCGAGCTTAGTGTTATAATTCAGATTGACGGGTAAACTATAGTTACTGCATAGATTATCTCCATATTCCAGTTATGTTCCGTAACGTGGCTAAAGGAGAGGGATTAAACCAGCGGAAAATTGTCACGACATTTTGGGCGCCCTTCCCATTTAGCTCGCGTCCAACATCCGGGACGGCAGTTTAATTATTTCATATGCTCGGATGTCCTATGGGATAACAATCTGCAGGCTATGGAGTACCACGACACCGACCTGATTAACGGAAAATTACAGAAAATTCCCACACGCGGTCGGGAGAAGAATCTGAGAAATAGTCACTTTAGCTCCGTTCTAATTTTTGGTTCTGGAATGGTACTTCATTTATTTACCTCAATATGCGTTATCTAAATTTTATTTTCTTTTTCTTTCATTTTTTATTTAATCTGCAATGTTAGATGAAATGATTAATATAAATGTATAATCGTTCGTTCTAATTTTTGGTTCCGCAACGGTACTTCATTTATTTACCTCAATATGCGTTATCTAAATTTTATTTTATTTTTCTCTCTTTTTTTTATTTAACCTGCAATGTTAGATAAAATGATTAATATAAATGTATAATTGTCTATCGATATGTAAATGTATAATCGTCCGTACTAATTTTTGGTTCCGCAACGGTACTTCATTTATTTAGCTCAATATGCGTTATCTAAATTTTATTTTCTTTTTCTTTCATTTTTTATTTAATCTGCAATGTTAGATGAAATGATTAATATAAATGCATAATTGTCTATTGATATGTAAATGTATAATCGTCCGTTGTAATTTTTGGTTCCGCAATGGTACTTCATTTATTTAGCTCAATATGCGTTATCTAAATTTTATTTTCTTTTTCTTTCTTTTTTTTATTTAATCTGCAATGTTAGATGAAATGATTAATATAAATATATAATTGAAGAATAATACTTATATAAAATCAAATAAATCTAGGAAAATAAAGCCGTGCCTTTGTTTCCTCGTGTAGGAAATTCTGGGACGGTGAAAGAGAAAATACTTTCTTTTTCCGAAATTTAGATCATCCTGCATATCATTGTTAAATAACATAACTGTTAGTGCGATTGTTATCATGAAAATGCTTCCTCTAAAAGTGTTCTCGTGCTGTAAATTTATGACACAGTAAATTCATGAGAGAGTTGAATGATCTATAATTTAAAATATTAAATTTAATTCTAATTAGGTTTGATATCAATTTTAACTTCTATTGAAATTGGTTTAGAGACGAGATTCAATGTTTGAACATTGAATATAGATCTAATTATTTATAAACGTACACTTTTATTTTTGTAGTTATAACAAGTATGATGATTTATATCAAAACGCCGAATCAGAAGGATACAGATTATTTAAACCGTTAAAAAATTATAAATGTACTACAACTGACTCTATCGCGCCTTTATTGCACGTTTCAGTCATCAAGTGAAAATGTTGTGTAAATGGTGATCGTGAAAAAATTGTAGTAATATTATTTTCCAAGAACTGTAAATCTACCGTGAACGCAAACCTGAAAATAAATAAATGTTTTATTCACTACGCGGGTAATCAAATTCCATTTCAACCGTGTTAAATAATTCCCTGGCTTAACAGTTCATTAAACGGATTCAAACGATCCAGCCACAATCCTCCCGTTTTTTATTAACAATGAAAATCCACAATTCGGGCGACTAGGTAGACTCGATCGATTCACCTTTGGCTAACTTCGCTCGGCACACATCGTCATTGTGGCGAGCTCACAATGGCTTTCAGTTGAAACTGTGCACGGTAATGTGCATCGACTATGTACAGTATATACATCGTGAAAATTCGAAGCAACCGCGGAACGGGGGAAGGAGGAATGACTGGATAAAAGCCGCATTTGGCAGCACTATCTCGCTATTTCTGCCGTTTAACGAAGCTTCAGGACGCTTCCGCTCGTGGCGCTGGTTGGAAACGCATCGCGTCTGCAGGAAATCAGAAAAGACAATATTCTGCATCTGCTGTACGCGACAAGGAATCCATTGCGCTTGATAAAGACTTTTAACACCTAGCTAAAACTAGCGACAATTGATATACCACCAGAACTGGTCAAATAGACGTTATGTTCTTCTTAATGGAATGCAAGCAATAATTAACTNTTTCAAATATCTTCGAATAAAATCTACAAGAAATGATAAAAAAATCTGTCGCTTGAGATATTTAGCAAAGAGAGAGAGAGAGATATTTTAAAAACAAATTTTATTGATCTAAATTACGAGATATTTTACAAAGAAATATTTAGACATTTTTCTATGCTACTAGGGGAAACTCTACCGAGTTTCTTAACACATTCGCGACCGGGAAATTTTTTCCGTTTCAAATACTGAGTACCGGCGAAAATAATGAAATTCTGAAACTGGTTGCCGCAAACTTGTATCGTTAAAGCAAGGATAAAAATGATAAAATTTGTGCGCCACGCCGGCTAACAATTAGTGAGCCAACCAAGCAGGACGTGATTCACGTCAGCGGTAATCAGGAATAGAATTTAAAATGACGTGAATTCACGTCAGCGGCAACCAGGAATAGAATTTAAAATGACGTGAATTCACGTCAGCGGCAATCAGGAATAGAATTTAAAATGACGTGAATTCACGTCAGCGGCAACCAGGAATAGAACTTGAAAAGACGTGAATTCACGTCAGCGGTCGCGAATGTGTTAATTTTAATCCACATCAACACTTGAAAATTTTCCAGGTTCGGTGAACTTGTTGATTACTCTATTATCAGTCACGTGACAATCAAGGTGAATCTCAAGCAACGGGGTATAAATTCATGTCGAGGCGATATCACGGCGAAAAGGGGGAATAATTCCACCGTATTGGGCGCGATAGGACATATCATTCAGTCGAATAACTCAAGCAACACCGGATATTTGCATATAGACCAGATAGCAAGGACTACTGCTGAACTTATTTCAGAAGTTCATGTTTGAACAACTCCGAAGCTATCGGAAGATCACCTCGCATAACCCGGCGTCTGTCAATATACCAATAAAAGCAATCAATCACTTCATACATATGCATTCATATATACAAATGCATAATTTATCGCGAACTGTACATACCGACTTCAAAATACTAATTACTTAATGTTGAAACATTGGTTTCTCATACTTTCAAGGCCATATTTATTTCATTCACTTGTCCAGCATCCATATGTTCATGTTTAAAATGATTTATCAGAATATTTATATAATATTAATAATAAATGGCGTGACACGTTCTTTCGATTATAACAATTTAAACATTTAGGAAGCCCAAATGGTGGGTTAAAAAAGAGGTTTATGGAAATTGGTGTTAATTCGCTGAGAGTAAATATCCGTCTCGGAAATAAACGTAGGTAATGTAATATTAACAATTTATTTTGATAAAGATTGTTGAAAGAGTGAGATTAAGAATCAGGTACTTCATAAATAATTTCTCGAGTATACAATGTAAAAACTGAGCACCATGACTATCTGATAACATATCAGTAGTGGCTGTCTATTTGCTTCATACAAATGCGTGTACATATACGTGAGCACATGTATAATTTATTATAAACTACACGTGCCAGCGTACAGGAGCTAATTACCTAATGGACAAATGTTGTCGCTTTCATTTTTCTAAGAACATAATTCATCGTAACCGGAAGGCTCGATAATATATCAAATAGTATTTTCACGCAGCTATCAAATGGCGTCCTTAGCAACCGAGTTCCTAGTAGCACAAAATATTTGTCCTATATTTTCTATATATTTAATGAATATCGTACAT